>NC_061836.1:34251942-34254442 GCF_019202785.1 Penaeus chinensis
GTGAAACTGCTATTTTTAGCACGTTCCGCTTGCCTGATGCTCATATCGCTTCCCGCTCTCACCTGCATTCATTCATGCACGAGTACACACGCTCTCCAGTTGTGACCGGCGCTGCCTTGCAACAGTTTTGTACAGCCCGCCCTCCTCTCAATGGCTGTTTGCAGTCGTTTGGTGTCCTTCGAAAATCTTACGTTCCGTGTGGCCATCTTGCCGGGGCGGACCTTTCTCTTTGCTTTGGGCCAATTTGCAAATTCTGTAAAATGATGGTCGGGGCAGTATTTTGATCACGTTTTTGCCTTTTTCCCGTGTCTCAGGAATAAAAACAAGGTTCGCGGAGCAGCTCTCCCCGGAGATCTCTTCCTTTTATAGATCTCCTGTGCAGCTTATTATCTACAAATGAAATGTATTAATCTGCTGCATGTATTCGTGTGGCACAAGATTAGTTAATGCTATTCCTAAAGGTCTGATGCGGCATTTCGTACAGTTTGTACCTTAGCGCCCCAAATTGGATATCCTTTGTTTGGGATTCCTCGCAGCCAGCCTGCTGTTCCCCACCCTTGCCCATATCTCAACCTTTGCCTCGCTCCTTGCCTCGCTCCTTGCCTCGCTCCTTGCCTCTCTCCTTGCCTCTCTCCTTGCCTCTCTCCTTGCCTCTCTCCTTGCCTCTCTCCTTGCCTCTCTCCTTGCCTCTCTCCTTGCCTCGCTCCTTGCCTCGCTCCTTGCCTCGCTCCTTGCTTCGCTCCTTGCCTTCCTCGCCTAACTCTTCCCTGGGATTCCTTGCTAAGTTTATAAACTCCAAAGCCTGCAGTTGTCCAGCTCTGTTTGGGTGTGTCCGCCGCTTCGCCACAATAGACTCTCCGATTCCGTCTTTCTTCCATTTCATTCGGCGGCTTTCTAGTTTCCGTCGGCAGCTGGGTATCCGAAATCCGCGCAGACATCAGGTGTGTTGTGAGGCGCCCGAGTGCACGTATATGGCGAGGCTGGATACTCTATGTCATTATGCGGAGCGTGGTGTAGTTTTTAAATGTCGGGCCCGCGGAGAAACAGGTTTTGGCGCGGTGTATTGATGGCGGCGGAGGAGGAGGCAGCGGGAGCAGCAGGAGCCTCGTCTGCTTAACGTCTGCTTGGCAGGACTAGGCTCGTCTGCCCAGCGTCTGCCAGCTGGAGACAGATCGCCGGTGAGGCCACTTGGAGCACCTCGGTCAGTGCCGCCTCGCCTGCACGGTGGCTGTGCAGACCGGGCTGCGTCCTGGCTTCGGCATGAGGGGATTGACAGGAATCCTAATTTTATTGTATTTTTTGTTTGCTTGTTCGACTTCGTCACGCACTCCGTCTGCTGCCACTGTGCCAGCCTTGATGTGGACATTATTATGACAGGGAACATCTTTCGTTGGTTGTTTGATGGGACCCTTAACTTTTGCGTCCTTTCCTCAACTTCCTTGTTACCAGGCGGCGGCGGTCTCATCCTCCTCTTCAGCGTCTTCCATCCCTCTTCTCGTCTTGCTTTCCCTTCCTCCTTTCTCGTCGTCTCTTTCTTCCTCCTCCGCTTGTTCACCCAAACTTTCTTCCCGTGCTCTGCGCTCGCTCTTCCTCCGTCCCCTTCTTTCTGCTCCTCCCCTTGCTCGTTTTTCCTTTTTTTCTCTCTTGTTGCTTGCGGTTTAACGAGTTTTTAACGGTAATGTTAATTGGCTCTTTGTATTATCGCTGCTTGCATGCAGTTATAGAGCAGGGTTCCCGGCCTCAGTGTTTGCCGCTGCTCTTATGGGCCGCACACTCGTGGAACTTCGAAAGGAAGTGCTTTCTTCATTGTGCTTGTCCTTTATTAGTTGTTTTCCGGCCGGGGGTCTGAGGGAGCGCGCCGGTGTTCCGCGGAGAGTTTCGTACTGGGCCTTCCTCTTGCCTCTTTGACATTCTTCTCTGCGGAGGCATGTTTCGCTTCCCATTCTTGTTTCGCAATGATATGCCACTGACGGGGAAGGGGGGGGGGCGAACCAGCGCTGGCTAATGGCGGCGCGAAGGAAAGTTGAGGGACGGAAAGGGAAAAGTTTGGAGGCGCTCTCGGTTTCGTCCGAGTTTTCCTTGCCGTGAGCGGATTTGCTTTCCGGTGGACGCGGCGGCTCTGGCAGTCCTGGTCTTGTTTTGAAACTCGTTCCCCATTGTTCTTTCTTTTATACTTCGTCGGTTTTTTATATCTTCATTCTTCTACTATGTTTCCACACGTTTTTGTCTAATACCCTGTTCCTATTCTTATTTTGTTCTTCGTCTTCCCCGTGTTTCTCCACCTCCTCCTCCTTCCTCTTCCTCCTCCTTCCTCTTCCTCCTCCTTCCTCTTCCTCCTCCTTCCTCTTCCTCCTCCTTCCTCTTCCTCCTCCTTCCTCTTCCTCCTCCTTCCTCTTCCTCCTCCTTCCTCTTCCTCCTCCTTCCTCTTCCTCCTCCTTCCTCTTCCTCCTCCTTCCTCTTCCTCCTCCTTCCTCTTCCTCCTCCTTCCTCTTCCTCCTTC
>NC_061836.1:34256942-34269442 GCF_019202785.1 Penaeus chinensis
TTGCAGAGAACAAATTAGTAGAGGTCAGTGTGCCGAGACTTGCGCTGTTCGCCGAGCGTCGTCCTGCGCCCAGCTGCGGTGTGCAGAAACTCGTACCTTAGCAACAGTCCAGCGGTCGGCGAGTCGGCCAGCAGCCACGGCCGGGGAAAAAGTGAAATGAAATCAAAGCGGGACGAGGGGCCTCCTCGCTCTCCTTGTTTTGTACCCGAATGTTCTAGAGAGGCTAGGGGCGATGGGGACGGCCGAGGGAGGTCTTACCTGGGCTACGGTGGATGAGGACGGGGGATGCATAACGAGCAGGAGCCGGGTAGGAGGCTGATGTAAGATAGAATGGAGGCCTGTCCGTATTTTACTATGAATCCTCGGTTCTCTCTGCGTCTTCCCTGAAGTCGTGTCGATATCGTAGTTTGCATACGCAACCCTTTGTTTTCCGAGACGTTTAACGTAGGTGGCGTTGAAAGCCACTCAAGTCGACGGCACAGCGGTCAAGGTCGCCTCAAAAGCTACGCAACACGACGTAGCTCTGCATCGGCCGGTCACGGGTGCCCCTCCCCCGGCCCAGGGGGGAGAGGACCCTGCGGATCGTCACTGTCGGGGCAGCAGCCTTTTAAGGGCTGGCTAAGTGTTGGTTTTAGGCTGATGAGCGAGGCTGTGGCGATGGGCTGGCATGTCGCCTTCGGGTGCTGTGGCGGGGCGCTGGCTGTGCTGTAGTGCTGCTGCGTCCGCTCGTGGGCGAGGCGGCGGTGGCCGGCTCTGACGGGGGCGCCAGCCTTGGGTGTCGGATACTTCGAGCAAAAACAAAAAATGCAAAACAGTCTCTACTTGAACGCTAAGCTGGACTGAATGGCGTCCTTGGTTCTGCTTTCAGAAACCTCAGTCCCGATTTCCATCAGCCATTTTCTTTCACTTTTATTTTAACTTTTTGTCGCCCTTTTCTGCCCTTTTCTGCGCTCCCTTGGTCCTCAGCCCAAGTAACCTGCCATGCTTGTCTACTGAGGGAGGGGAGAGGAGTGACGTCATCGGAGGTGAAGGCGCCGCTGAACGTCCCCATAGAGTCGTGAACCCGTGTTAGTTATTCGTGCCCTGGCCCTCTCGGGTCTTTCTCTCCCCATTAGTTTGGATTGTATTTTCACGTACAATTAAAGTGTTGTCGATGGTTCATTGGCCGTTGTAAGTTGCCGTTCAGATGCATTTGAAAATCGATGGGCTTTGCAAATTGCTCGGTGCAGATAAATGCGTGTGAGGAGTGAGGAGGGGGGGGGGGGGGCGACCTTGACCCGAGCGTATAACGTTATCTGGCTCGGCGGGTCGGTTGCTCTACGTCATACGTTACCGCCGGCCGAACTGCCTCTCGTTCCCGGCAGCGGCTCGTGGCCAGCCCGGCCGTGAATGCCGCACGGACACGGGACATTTGCAAATTGAATTTAGTGCCACAACTGCAGCGGCCGTTGCACCGCGCCTTGTTTACGGGCGTAGATGGTTGCACCAACAGCCGCCGCAATCTGCAGCCGATGTTTCTCAAACCAGTCCTACATTTCTCCCCCCCCCCCCTCTCCCGACTACCCCTTCACCGTGGCCCCCCTGGATCCCCGCCTTGGGGCCCGCATAACGTAGGTCTCGTGCCTGATTATCTCGCCCATTCACATGGGCATCTCCGACATGAATCTGCGTGGAGTCTTTCCTGAACGTGTGGCTTGTTCTTCGCGAGTCGACTGTACGGTGCCCCCCACCCCACCCCCCTTCTTTGAAGCTACCATAACCTTTGTTTCATATTCACTCGATCGGATGGAACGAAATCAAAGCGATGGAATGAGAACGCCGAACGCCCTTTTACGACCAATATTTATTTTATAGGCTTTGTATTGTTTGTAGAGTGGAATTTATTCGAAGCCATTTGCTGTTTATATTGGCGAGGATTTGCTTTTGTCTTTATCGACACGTTTTTATGACGAACCGTACACATCCGTAAATTTTGGGATAGTTGCAGTGGGGACTTTAAAATTTTTTTTATATTTATTTATTTGATGCGCATGTCTTCCTTTTAGATATTTTTAAAAGTAATGGCTATTAGCCTCTTCCTTCCGCACACTGCCCTGGCTGCGGTGTGGAATGGAACAGCTGACTGGCGGCGGTTGTTACAGTGGGCGCGTCTAACCCTCCCCCAGCTGCGCCCCTTCCCCCCCCCCCCCCTCCTCCCCCCCCCCAAACCGATCTCCTTCATCCAGCCATCTGTCCCCCACGAGTTCCGCGATCCGCCCTCCATCACTGCCAGCCATCCCCCCTCCCCGCCCCCTTCGACAGACAACGCGCGCGCCCCCGCCGAGGCCCCCGCGGACCAGGCGGGGGCGTCCTTGTCCAAGCTCTTTAGGGGGGGGGCAACCTCCCCCTGGGAATCTCCTAAGAGGGATCCTGCCTTCGCCTCTTGAGACTCAAGCCCCCCCCTCCCCCCCCCCCCCCTCCTCTCTCTCTCCCTCCTCTCTCTCTCTCCCTCCTCTCTCTCCTCTCTCTCTCTCTTTCCCCCTTCCTCTCTCTCTCTCTCTCTCCTCTCTTTTTCCTTTCCTCTTCTCTCTTCTCTCTCCCCCTCTCCCCCCCCTCTCTCCCCCTTTTACCCCCTCTCTCTCCCTCCTCTCTCCCCCCTCTCTCTCCCTCCTCCCCTCCTCCTCCTCCCTCCCTCCTCCTCCTCCTCCCCTTCTCCTCCCCCCTCCTCTCCTCCGCCCCCCCCTCCCTTCCCTCCCTCCCCCCCTCTCCTCCCCCCTTCTCCTCCCCCTCCTCTCCTCCTCCTCCTTCTCCTCCTCCTCCCTTCCCTCTCCCCCCTTCTCCTCCTCTCCCTTCTCCTCCTCCCCCCTTTCTCCTCCTCCTCTCCTTCTCCTCCTCCCCCCCCCTTCTCCTCCTCCTCCCTTCCCTCCTCCTCCCATTCTCCTCCTTCTCCCCTCCTCCCCTCCTCTCCCTCCCCTCCCCTCCCTTCTCCTCCTCCTCCCCCTCCCCTCCTTCCCTCCCCTCCCTTCCCCCTCCCTTTTTTCCCCCTCCCCCTTCCTCCTCCCCTCCTCCCTCCCCCCTCCTCCTCCCTCCTCCTCCTCCCTCCTCCTCCTACCCCCCTCCCCCCCCCCCTCCTCCTCCCCCTCCCTCCCCTCCTCCTCCCCCTTTCCTCCTCTCCTCTCCTCCCCCTCCTCCTCCCCCCCTCCTCCCCCCCCTCCTCCTCCTCCTCCTCCCCTCCTCCTCCTCCCTCCTCCCCTCCCCTCCTCCTCCCTCCTCCTCCTCCAATATTACCCCGGGCATTTGATACCCTTTAAATTTCCTGTGTCCCCCTTTGGGAGGGAACGGAGTTTTTGGGTTGATCATTCCACAGCGGCTTCCGTGGCCTACTGATGCGCAGCCAAGAGGCGAGGGGTTTATCTCCGGCAGCATGTGTGCTCTGGGTCTGTGAAAGCCGCGCGGGGGCCCCTGTGCCCTTCCTGCTGCGCTCACAACACGGGGTCCCCGCCGCGTCAGAACGTTTTGGTTGCCCGAAACAAATTATAAGGTCAGTGGCCGAACTTCGCTGTTCGCCGAGCGTCGTCTGCGCCCACTGCGGGGTGGGAGAAACTCGTACCTAGCACATTCCAGCGGTCGGCGAGTCGGCCAGCAGCCACCCGGCCCCGGGGGAAAAATGAAATGAAATCAAAGCGGGAGAGGGGCCTCCTCGCTCCCTTGTTTTTACCCGAAAAGTCTAGAGAGGCTAGGGGGGATGGGGACGGCCGAGGAGCTTACCTGGGGTACGGTGGATGAGGACGGGGATGCAAACGAGCAGGAGCCGGTAGGAGGCTGTTTAAGATAGAATGGAGGCCTGTCCGAATTTTCTATGAATCCCCCCCGGTTCTCTCTGCGTCTTCCCTAAGTCGTGTCGATATCGATTTGCATCGAAACCCCTTTTGGTTTTCCGAGACGTAACGTAGTGGCGTTGAAAGCCACTCAAGGGGGGGAACGGCACCAGCGCCCAAGGGTCGCCTCAAAAGCTACGAAAAACACGACGTAGCTCTGCATCGCCGCCCAAAGGGTGCCCCCCCCCCGGGCCCGGGGGGGGGGAGAGGACCCTGGGGACGTCACTGTCGGGGCAGCAGCCTTATAAGGGCTGGCTAAGTTTTGGGGTTTTAGGCTGATGAGCGGGGTTTGTGGCAAAGGGCTGGCGTCGCCTTCGGGTGCTGGGGGGGGGCGCTGGCTGTGCTGTAGTGCTGCGCGCCCCCTCGTGGCGGGGCGGCGGGGGCCCGGGCTCGACGGGGCGCCAGCCTTGGGTGTCGGATACTTCGAGCAAAAAAAAAAAAATGCAAAACATCCTATTTTGAACGCTAAGCGGGATTTGAATGGCTTCCTTGGTTTCTGCTTTCAGAACTCAGTCCCAATTCCATCAGCCATTTTTTTTTTAAACCTTATTTTAACTTTTTGCCCGCCCTTCCCTGCCCTTATTCGCGCTCCCTTGGGTCCCAGCCCAAGTAACCTCCATGCTTGTCTACTGAGGGAGGGGAGAGGAGTGACTCATGGGAGGTGAAGGCGCCCGTGAACGTCCCCCATAGGTCTTGAACCCGTGTTAGTTATTCGTGCCCTGCCCTCTCGGGTCTTTCTCTCCCCATTAGTTTGGGGGGGTATTTTCCTTACAATTAAAGTGTTGCCCAGGTCATTGGCCTTTGTAGTTGCCGTTCAATAAATTGAAATCGATGGTTTTTGCAAATTGCCGGTGCAATAAATGCGTTGAGGAGTAGGGGGGGGGGGGGGGGGGGCAACCTGACCCAGCGTAAAAACGTAATTTGCCTGGGCCCGGTCGGTTGCTCTACGTCATACGTTTACGCCGGCCGAACTGCCCCCTTTTTCCCCGAAAGCGCTCGGGCCCCAGCCCGCCGAATGCCGCACGGACAGGACATTTGCAAATTGAATTAGTGCCACAACTGCACGGGGGGGGTTGGGAAACCGCGCCTGTTTACGGCGTAGATGGTTGCACCAACGCCGCCGCAATCTGAAACCGATGTTTCCCCAAACCCAGTCCTACATTTCTCCCCCCCCCCCCTCCCCCCCCCGACTACCCCTTCACCGTGGCCCCCCTGGATCCCCGCCTTGGGCCCCCCATAACGTAGTCTCGTGCCTGAATTATCTCGCCCATTCTCATGGGCATCATCCGACATGAATCTGCGTGGATTTCTTTCCTAAAAAAAAACCCCGGTGTGGCTTGTTCTTCGCGAGTCACTGAAAACGTGCCCCCCACCCCCCCCCCCTTCTTTGAAGCTACCATAACCTTTGTTTCATATTCACTAAAACGATCGGATGGGGAAAGAATCAAAGCGATGGAATGAGAACGCCGAACGCCCTTTTACGACCAATATTTATTTTATAGGCTTTGTATTGTTTGTAGAGTGGAATTTATTCGAAGCCATTTGCTGTTTATATTGGCGAGGATTTGCTTTTGTCTTTATCGATCAGCAGTTGTATGACGAGACCGTTACACAGGTCCGTATGTGTGGGATAGTTGCAGTGGTACGTAATATTTTTTTTATATTTATTTATTTGATGCGCATGTCTTCCTTTTAGATATTTTTAAAAGTAATGGCTATTAGCCTCTTCCTTCCGCACACTGCCCCCGGCTTTGGGGGTGGGATGGACAGCGACTGGGGGGCGGTTGTACAGTGGCGCGTCTAACCCTCCCCCAGCTGCGCCCCTTCCCCCCCCTCCCCTCCCCCCCCCACCGATCTCCTTCATCCAGCCATCTGTCCCCCACGAGTTCCGCGATCCGCCCTCCATCACTGCCAGCCATTCTCCCTCCCCGCCCGGCCTTTCGACCAGACAACGCGCGCGGTCCTCGGCCGAGGCCTCCCGCGGATCCAGGGGGGGAAAGTCCTTGTCCCAAACTCTTTAGGGGTGGGGGGCAAACCCTCTCCTGGAATTCGCCCAAAGAGCAGTCCTGCCTTTCCCTCTTTGTAACTCAAGCCCCCCTCCCCCCCCCCCCCTCTCTCTCTCTCTCTCTCAGTCTACATCTCTCCCTTTTCACGTCTCTGTCTCTCTCTCCTCTCTCTCTCTCTCTTCTCTCTTCTCTCTCGTCTCTTCCTTCTTCTCTTTCTCTCGTTCTCTCCTCCCCCTCTCTCTTCTCCCCCTCTCTCTCCCCCTCTCTCTTTTCTCTCTTCCCCCTCTCTCTCCTCCCCCCTCTCTCTCTCCCCCCCTCTCTCTCTCCGCCCCCCTCTCTCTCTCCCCCCCTCTCTCTCGCCCCCTCTCTCTCTCCCCCCCTCTCTCCCCCCTCTCTCCCCCCTCTCTCTCTCCCCCTCTCTCTCTCCCCCTCTCTCTCCTCCCCCTCCCTCTCCCCCTCCTCTCCCTCCCTCCTCTCTCCTCTCCCTCCTCTCTCTCTCCCCTCTCCTCCTCCCCCTCCTCCTCCCTCTCTCCCCTCTCCTCTCCCTCCCTCTCTCTCTCCCTCTCCCTCCTCTCCCCCTCTCCTCTCTCCCCTCCTCTCTCCCCTCCCTCTCTCCTCTTTTCCCCTCTCCTCCCCTCTCTCTTCCCCCTCTCCCTCTCCCCTCCTTCCCCTCCCCTCCTCCCTCTCTCTCCCCTCCTCTCCTCTCCCTCTCTCTCCCCCTCTCCCCTCTCCCTCTCTCTTCCTCCCTCCTCTCTCCTCTCCTCCTCTCCTCCTCCCTCCTCCTCCTCCTCTCCTCCCTCTCCTCCTTTCCTCCCTCTCCTCTTCCTCCTCTCTTCCCCTCCTCTCCCTCTCCTCTCCTCTCCTCCTCTTCCTCCTCTTCCTCCTCTCCTCGTCTCTTCCTTTCCTCCTCCTCTCCTCCTCTCCTCCTCTCCTCTCCCCCTCCTCCTTCCTCCTCTCCTCTCCTCTTCCTCCTCCTCCTCCTCCTCCTCTTCCTCCTCTCTCTCCTCCTCCTCTTCCTCCTCCTCCTCCTCCTCTTCCTCCTCCTCCTCCTCTTCCGCCTCCTCCTCCTCTTCCTCCTCCTCTTCCTCCTCCTGCTCCTCCTCCTCCTCTTCCTCATCCTCCTCTTCCTGCTCCTCCTCCTCATCTTCCTGCTCCTCCTCCTCCCTCTTCCTCCTCCTCTTTTCCTTCCTCCTCTTCCTCCTCCTACTTCCTCTTCCCTCTTCCTCCTCTTCCTCCTCCTCCTCGTCCCTCCTCCTCCTCTACCTCCTCCTCCTTCCTTCCTTCCTCCTCCTCCTCCTCCTCTTCTTCCTCCTCCTCTTCTCCTCCTCCTCCTCTTCTTCCTCCTCCTCCCTTCCTCTCCTCCTCGTTCTTCCTCCTCCTCCTCTTCTTCCTCCTCCTCCCTTCTCCTCCTCCTTCTCCTCCTCCTCCTCTTCTCCTCCTCCTCCTCTCTCCTCTTTCTCGCTCCTCCTCCTCTTTCTCCTCCTCCTCCTCCTCCTCTTTCTCCTCCTCCTCCTCCTCCTCTTTCTCCTCCTCCTCCTCCTCCTCTTCTCCTCCTCCTCCTCCTCCTCCTCTTTCTCCTCCTCCTCCTCCTCCTCTTTCTCCTCCTCTCCTCCTCTTTCTCCCTCCTCTTTCTCCTCCTCTTCCTCCTCCTCCTCTTTCTCCTCCTCTTTCTCCTCCTCTTTCTCTCCTCTTCTCCTCCTCCTCCTCCTCCTCTTTCTCCTCCTCCTCCTCCTCCTCTTTCTCCTCCTCCTCCTCCTCCTCTTCTCCTCCTCCTCCTCCTCCTCTTCTCCTCCTCCTCCTCCTCCTCTTTCTCCTCCTCCTCCTCCTCCTCTTTCTCCTCCTCCTCCTCCTCCTCTTTCTCCTCCTCTTTCTCCTCCTCTTTCTCCTCCTCCTCTTTCTCCTCCTCTTTCTCCTCCTCTTTCTCCTCCTCTTTCTCCTCCTCCTCCTCCTCCTCCTCCTCCTCCTCTTTCTCCTCCTCTTTCTCCTCCTCCTCCTCCTCCTCCTCTTTCTCCTCCTCTTTCTCCTCCTCCTCTTTCTCCTCCTCTTTCTCCTCCTCTTTCTCCTCCTCCTCTTTCTCCTCCTCTTTCTCCTCCTCTTTCTCCTCCTCCTCCTCTTTCTCCTCCTCCTCCTCCTCCTCCTCCTCCTCCTCTTTCTCCTCCTCCTCCTCCTCCTCCTCCTCCTCCTCCTCCTCTTTCTCCTCCTCTTTCTCCTCCTCCTCCTCTTTCTCCTCCTCCTCCTCTTTCTCCTCCTCCTCCTCTTTCTCCTCCTCCTCTTTCTCCTCCTCTTTCTCCTCCTCTTTCTCCTCCTCTTTCTCCTCCTCCTCCTCTTTCTCCTCCTCCTCCTCTTTCTCCTCCTCCTCCTCTTTCTCCTCCTCCTCTTTCTCCTCCTCCCTTTCTTTTCCTCCTCCTCCTCCTTTCTTCTCCTCCTCCTCCTTTCTTCTCCTCCTCCTCCTCCTCCTCCTTTCTTCTCCTTCCTCCCTCCTTCCACCCTCCTTCCAACTCTTATCCTCGTCCTCCTTGTTTTCCATTTGTATTCTTTCAAGACCGATGTAGTCGCGCGTGCGTGTAGAGATCAGCAAAGGCTTTGTGCGATTTTTTCCCCTGCGTCTCGCCTGGCTTTAGCTGTCGAGTACTATTCATTTTCTTCACTATAGGGCAGTGTGGACCCATTTTTTCGTCGAGAATGCCATAGGCAATTCTAAAGAAATATTACAATATAATTTGTGGTAGAAGTGGCATGCACTAATCTTTTACGTTTTTTTTTTATCAGTTACCAAATTGATATTTACTGTCGGTGAATGCTATGGAAAGAGGCGAAGGGGCGTCAGGGAAAGATTGAAGAAGGACCGAAAGTGACTTGGACTGGCCTGGACGAAGGATACTTTGTTTCCATTGTTAATGCCTCCACTGCCCTTCCCGCGGCCTCGCCAGGTGGAAAATGGGCCTAACAGCCCATTCCGCAGCAGTCATTTGGTGGTCGGGACGCATAGGCTGTGCCAGAGGCCGCGGCTGTTTCCCTCGCACTCTCGGAGGCCAGAGATCCAGGGTTGTTGGCGCTCCGGCGTTGTCCCTGCCACAGGCGCGGGCGGGGAGGGAGGCGGGAAGGAGCTCTCTGAATGCGGGCCTGAAGAAGGGACAAAGAATAAGATAGAGGAAGGGCTTGGATCCGCGCTCATTGCGATGCGTTCGGTCAGCTGAACGTGTTTTTAAGTGACTAATCTGCAGTATATTCTCGATTGTTCCTTGTTTGTATGCAGACGAAGCTATAGTATTTAACTCGCACTCATTGCATGTTAATATTTGTATAGTGTCGGGAAATTTTATATTTTAACAAGTTTCTTTTGTCTCTCCACAGGTGAGTGACGTTGACGGGCAGGCGGGCCGCGAGGGCGCTGCACAGAAGGGTTATCTCGCCGCCGTGTCGTGCGGCGTGAACGCTGCCGGGCCGCCGTGGGTCGACGCCGGCCCTTCGGAGCCGGGCGCCCGAACCGGTGTGGGCGGCATCACTTCAGGTGGTAGGTTTTGTGAAGCAGCGTGAAGGCACAGAGGCAAGCCCAGTGAAGAAAGAAAGAGAGGGAAAAAAAAAATGTACCTGTGCGTATTAGATACACATTGGAAAGTGCTATATGCATATGTGGATGGAAGTGTATGTCTCCCTCTAACCCTCTCCTTTAGTTTGTCTCTCCTCTTCTCGTTTCCATTTTCTTTTTGTTCTAATCTCTCTCTCTCTCTCTCTCTCTCTCTCTCTCTCTCTCTCTCTCTCTCTCTCTCTCTCTCTCTCTCTCTCTCTCTCTCTCTCATATATATATACACACACACACACACACACACACACACACACACACACACACACACACACACACACACACACACACACACACTCACTCACACACCTATAGATCGATAGGTCGCCGGTTCCCACAGCTAATAACCGGAAGCGGTCTGTTGTGATCGGCGCTCTGAGGGCGCGCCGGGACGCCTGCGGAGGAGGCTGTTCCCCCGAAGGACGAGGCTCGACGCGAACGGGCTGCCCGGGGCGGCGGGAGGCAGGCTTCGGGCCTTGGTCTGGCGGCGCCTCGTCGGCTCAGCCGCAAGCACAGCGACGCGCTCGCCGTTTGCGGCGGAGAGACCACGACGCCCGCGGCCCTTGCGTTCGTGAGCTCACTTGCTCAGCACCTGCCCGGTCCGAATCCCCGTGCGACGGCTTCGGCGGAATCCGAGCGGGAAGATCCTATGGCAGCCTGTGGCGATGCAAGTGCAGGGAAATGTTGAAGAGACAAAGATTACGTGAAGTTAACGAGAAAAATGGAAAGAGATAAAACACACAAAAACGGAAAGTACTTGGTGAGGTGAGGTTACAGCTCCTAATAGCGTCAGCTCGTCATTACCCTTGATGAGTATTGATGGCTGCGGTGTGCCAGACGCGGCCGGCTTGAATCGTCCCTTGGGTCTCGTGCGAATGGGTCGTCCTGCCGAGTCCACACGAGACCACCGGGACGACTTAGCCTCGCAGTGTCTCTCTGACCCGTCATTTGAGACGCCGACGGGAATGGGGTGATAATGCCATTAGTTATGTGGCATGTCGTTAATACCACGGCCAGACTTAAGGTTTCGTTGATGCTTATCACTGCAGGGCGAAAGGTTTGCAGGGCTCGTGTCTGGTGAAAGCTAAGCAGATTGGTGAGATGAAAATGTCCTCTTCGCGGAGGTGGCGGGCAGGGTAAGCGAGTATGCGCCGTCGGGGACAACAAACAACAAGGAAACGGCTCAGGTTCGACGCCAGAGGAGTTCTGACAAATTCGCTTTCGACGGATGTGAAAGACTGAAAACCGAGCTTCTTATACTAGTGAGAAAGTGGATTTGGATGGCTTGTCGATCAGCCCAACGGGTTTTGAATGCCTGTCGCTGCTGTTTATGGCCGGCGGGATGCGCCTCGCTCGAAACTCCTGAGTACAAAGGCCTTGGCCAGTAATTGCATCGCCCTGCTAATTCTATGGCTGTATTTTTTATTGCTCTTGCCAAAATTGAGGGAAGTGAAAGGTTATGTGACTGACTGGGTATGATTGTGGTTTAGGGGGAGTAACTACTACTCTGTCCCTTCGATGACGATTGCCTGAGAACCGGCGAGAGATCCCAAATACGGTTGCGCAACTCTGTATTCCGCACACTCGAGTGTCATTGCAGTGAAGTACTGCCAGGGTGACATGCCCTCCTCCGGTCATCGCGGACTGTTATGGAGTCATGCATATCTTTGATAAAAGCATGCTGGACGAGGCGAGACTGCAAAGCCGCGCATGATGGCCGGAGGGCGGCTGAGGAGAGGGGGTGGGACGGGCATGATCATAGCTCATGCACTCGGCCAAGGGACTCCCTTCGTGGCCCGCATCGTAGGACGCGTGTAACAAGCGTGGGGGCCGAGGCTGGAGGTGGTGGGCGTCGTGCATGTGTCTGCTTCCATGGCCGGAGGGCGTAGCCATGGAGGAGCATGTTCTGTTCCACCTACGAAATGTGGCAAAGATGTGTCGGTGGGACGGCCAGCCTTTCCCTCCGGCACATTCAGATGAGGTGACGGCGGTGACGCAGCACCAGACGGTTCTCAGGAAGAGATCGACCTACGCGAGGGTACGCGAGGGTACGCGAGGGAAGTTTCATTTAAAGCGTCTAAAGGTTTACGAGGTGTCCGTGTAAGGGCGCCTCATGAGGGCGGCTGCGCCCCGAGGGGACGTCCGGGCCAACACGGTAGCTGGTGGGGTGATAATCTGGCCCAGTACATGCACCGCTAACATTTTAATGATTACCTGGAGGCGCACACACCAAGGTGATGACTCGCCGCCTCAACTGGTTCGGGCCTAATAACTAGATCACCTGTTGGAGGCGTTGACGGCGGCCCTCGACATGCTACTTGGACTTGTGTTAGCGGGTGTGCATGGGCTGACGACGAAGCGACGTGCGTACGAGCGGCGGAGGCGATGACTCCTTGCCTGCCCTGTGTCGGGTGCGTGGGAACGGAATGCCTCGCTGGGGCGCCGCTGTTTTTTCACTTGCCATTATGATGAACACCGGTAGCTGCTGTCGCTGCGGAGACGGCGGGGGCGCAGCGGCAGTGTTGTCAAGTAGGAATTAGTAATGTTCGGCCGCGCAGAGGGACGGCCAGGCCTTGGCGATAGAGTGGGCGTTGCTCAGTACCGAGGGACGTGGCGCACAGTGACGACGGTCTCTGGAGGCGCTCGTGTAGCAGTGTCTGCCCGGCGGGAGTGCAAAGGCCGCCAACAGGCCTGTTGTTGGGTAGGGCGGGCTCATGCGCGGCGGAGGTTGCCAGGTAGAGGATAGTGTCACGGCTTGGGTACGGACCTCCGCCCGCCACTCGGCGTGCTCGAGGCGCTGCCCGAATTTATCATCGTCTTAAGGGGCCGTAACTACCCAGATTTTGGTTACAGCATTTGCATACAAAAGAGATGGAATTTTAGGCGCAAGGTCTCGTGGGTCTAGGAGTAGAATTAAAAGGCCCGCGAGGGTTTTTATTTTGCCGGAGAGGAGGATTAAATCCCAAAGGTAGTGGAGACTTTTGCGAATCTTGAATGTTAAGAAAGACTGAGGGGTTTTAAACATTGCGACAGAAAAAAACTGTTCCATTGGAT
>NC_061836.1:34271942-34294442 GCF_019202785.1 Penaeus chinensis
CCTCACCCGTCGGAGTGCCGGGAATTTCACTTGTGCTTTCTCGGAAACTGAATATGTTGTCTATTTCTTTGTCTGGTCTTGTTTAGGGCGGCAGCGGGGAAACATGAGCCTGCTAATCGGCAAGTTAAAGGGAGAATATTCCTATGGTTGCTTTTATACATGTTCCTCGTCCTCTCTCTACCGTCTTTATTTGTGACATCTGTTTCTGTCATGGCATTTATGTCATTCACGTGTCAACGCCATTGATTCCTCGGTTGACAGACCTCCCACATCATTCACATGCAATAGCACGACGCTATTGAACCGTCCTGTCCATATTTAGGCTTCCCTTGTGTTTCTCAGGTTCTGTCGACGGCGCTGCAACAGAGGAAGACAAGAATTGATTCGTATCCCGTTGCTAATTGCAAAGAGGCGCTTTGTTGTTGCAAGAGAGGGAGCCAGAGTTGCTCTCTAGAAAGCATTAGTGAGACTTATCTCTTGAGGAATCTCGGAAGTTCTTGGCGAAAAAATACGACATAATGAGGTAAGTTCCTAGAGCAAGACCTCCGACTAGGGATCACCGCTCTCCGTCGCGGGAAACGCACTCTTGTTGGCATCCGGTTTTTTCTTCGCAACTCGAAGGAAGACTTAAAGGGAAGAGTCTTCCGGAGGGCTCTTGACTGCGGACGCCGTGTTTCCGATGGTGTCCTGAGAGCAAGTTCGAGCATCGGCAGGGGCGTGCCCGCGGCGGCCTCGTTCGAGTGAGCAACGACGGCCCCGCGGGGCTCATCGCGCGGTTAGATCAGCGTGAAAGTGGCCGCGATCTTAATTAGAGTAACTTTGTAAGGAGTGAACAGGGACAGGCTGTGAGTGTGGTGAGAATAGCGAAGGAGAAAAGAGCGGAAAAGAGGCCGGATAACAGAGAGCGAGCCCGGGGATAGATAAAGCTGTAGAGGGGAAAGCGAAAGAGAAACAAGAGGGAAGGGGCGAAATCCAGGCCATTGAATCGATATTTGGAGCCATTTTTCACGCTGCGAGTCAAGGTGGAAACATAAAAACCTCAGGGTAAGGGAGCCTCGACTGCCGTAAGGAGATAAATATTTAGGCACCGGGGGGGGGGGGGCGGTTGCCGGTAGTGCGCCGATTGGTCTTCTGGCTCGCAGCTCGTGCTTCTTCCTCCGGCGCAGGCGTTCTTTTTGCTTTTCCAGGTTTTAGGAGACGACGCATCTCCTTTATCGCTGCCAGCGGAGGCGGGGATCAGAACTTCGTGAATATTTAACACGAAAAGAGGCATTAGGAGACCCCCCCTCTTCTCACCCCCCCCCCCCATATCTCCTGTACGCCCTGCCCACTTCTCGTGGCCTCTGACCAGGGGCGGCCATGCTGCTAGGCTTGTCATATCGGGAAGATAGGCCTATGTGGCGAGCGGGTACATACATAATTGGCTGTCTGGGCCGGGGGGCATTTGTGCGGTAATGGCGTGTCGGGTGCACTCTGCCTGCGCCCTGGATGCAGAGCAATCGGTGGGTTTGTCTGTCTGCGGGGCATCGGAAGGGAAACAAGTAGAAGCTGCTGACAGTTTTTTTTTCATTTTCTCGCAAGAGTGAATTTTGGGTGCAAGGGCGCGGAAAGGCGAAGATGAGATAATTTATGCGGAGTGGAAAAGTGAGTGCTAGGCGAAGGTCCCGAGTTTGCGACTTCCGAAATTTGCATTACGAACCTGATAGCGAGCTTAACTTACTGTTAACACGGTTTCCCACGGGAGTATAGGATTCATGAGGTAATCATGTTCTTTTTAACTTTAACGGCAATTTGGATACAATTTTCGCCGCCAGTGAAGTTGAGGGAAAGGCGGGGGGGGGGGGGGGAGGACCTCTCTCTCTCTCTCTCTCTCTCTCTCTCTCTCTCTCTCTCTCTCTCTCTCTCTCTCTCTCTCTCTCTCTCTCTCTCTCTCTCTCCCTCCCCCCCTCTCTCTCTCTCTCTCTCTCCCTCCCCCCCTCTCTCTCTCTCTCTCTCTCCCTCCCCCCCCTCTCTCTCTCTCTCTCTCTCTCCCTCCCCCCCCTCTCTCTCTCTCTCTCTCTCCCTCCCCCCCCTCTCTCTCTCTCTCTCTCTCCCTCCCCCCCTCTCTCTCTCTCTCTCTCTCTCTCCCTCCCCCCCCTCTCTCTCTCTCTCTCCCTCCCCCCCCTCTCTCTCTCCCTCCCCCCCCTCTCTCTCTCTCTCTCTCTCTCTCTCTCTCTCTCTCTCTCTCTCTCTCTCTCTCTCTCTCTCTCTCTCTCTCCCCCCCCCCCTCTCCCTTTCTCTCTCTCCCTCCCCCCTCCCTCCCCCCCTCCGTTTGTTTCTCATCTTGTGCATTTCTGCCTTTGTGCGCTTGCACCCTGGTGTTGCGGTTGAGCCTCGCACCCCCGTGGCGACCGTCGCCCGACCTTCGCACTAATCTAATAACCTGCATAAGGAACGAAAGCCATAAAAGGGAAATCCCAATCGGAGTTAATCCCTTGATCAAGAAAAAGCGGCAGCGGCCGCAATAAAAAGGGGCTGCAGACGGAACATTCACTTTCCGTCGCCCGCGAGGTGCTCTATCGTCTCGAAAATATATGCCAGAAAATGTTGGGTGTCGGCTAACGATTTACTAGTTGCGGGCGCGTGCAATTTCTGCCGCAGGTTGGGGGGGGGGGGGGTTGCGGCGGCGTGTCTGCTGCTTCGGTGGGGGGGGGGGGGGGGTCCAGGGCGGCGGGAGTGCTTGGCTGACGCTGAGATCGCGGCGGGAAAATATTCCGAGTAAATATTGAGTGTGAGCTTTCTCAGGGCGCATTGGAAGGGATGCCGCATTTCAATGTATTATTCCGAAGGCGTGCAACATTTTGTGCAAGGAAAAAGCTCAGCCTGTTCCATATCCTTATTTAGTTCTTGGTTTGTTGCAAGTTGAGATGGCAGGTAGAGATGGTCATGATGGTGTGATAATTATTCTGGTAGTGTAAAGGCAATTCATATAATGCAGTAACATTAAAATAAGAGTAATATCCAACAGAGGTAATGTGGTATAGTTCATTGATAATGATTTTAGGCGTGCTGACTTGCCCCATTGATTAGATCCTAAAATGATTATTCTTCGTCGTAAAAAAAAATAATAATAATCATAATGATGAAGACAAGATCGTCTTTAGAATAATTGCAGTGATGGTAATAATAATGCTGATGTAGATGATAATAAATTAAATAGCAGTAGTACGAAGTGGAGCTCATATCGCGATTCGATGTGAGGAAATGGTGACGGAGTGCGCCAGAGAAACCGGGGCGTTGAAGACCGGGAGTCTTCGAGGGAAGCGCCCTCGAGAGGCATCAGTAAGAGGATTCGGGCTCGGGGCGGCGGCCGAATCAAGAGGTGCCGATCGGCGAGGCTCTTTTAAAGGTGGGATGCTGGGGAGGGGCAAGGGAAGACGGATAAAAGGGGGAAAGGCGGAAAAGTAAGTGAAGAGAAAGAAGAGGAGAAAACAGAAAAAATAGAGTAGGTGAGGAAAAGATTGAGGACGGGCCGGGGACAAATGGAGTGGAGGAGGAGCTCATGAAAACGTACAGAATGGTGCCGATTTTGAGCCTCTGAACGAAGAGGGAGGAAAGGAGGGAAGGAAATCGGCCGCGGGACGGAAGGAAACCGGTCCCGGCGAGAAGAGAGGAAGACGGGAAGCATAACATTGCGAATGGCGTCATGATGATGAGTAGTTTCGACGACGAGGAGCGAAGGAAGCCAATGACATGCCATCCTCAGCATGCAAGAGAAACGTGGCTGAGGTGTATGAGGATGAGTGTGGCGTGGGCAGCACGTCGTCGCTCGACTAAGAAAAGGAAGCAAGGCGCTTGGATGATTAGCGATGTTAAAACTCGGGGTTTGGTGATTCGAGTGGCTTTTGTTCTTCCGCGTAGGAAGGGGTGGGAAGTCATAGTGGGGGCATAGGTATCGAGATGTCCTTCTCGAGACTGGCACTGAGCTTAGTCACAGAATAAAAGGCGGACCATCCCTCCATCTCCCCTTTCCCTTAACCGTCCCGTTTCCTCGACCAGCAGTTATGACTACCACCACCAGAGGGCTTTGCTCTCTCTCCCCCTCGCTATATATCTCCTGTTTCTCTTTCCCTCTCCTCTCCAGTTCCCCTTTCCTCTTCCCTCCCTTTCTCCCTTCCTTCTCCCCCTGAGTCCCTCACCCCGAGTAAGAGATTCCCTCAGAAGATGCAGGTGCAAAGGGCGAGGCGGGAGGGTTAGTGATGAGGCTGTTCGGGGTCAATTTGGCGGCTGAAACCTGGAACAGCAGAGGATGCTGGATGCGCTCGGCTCCGAGTTTCTTTTGGCCTCTCTCTCTGGCCTGTTATTTCATTTCCTTTATTTTCCTGTTGTTTGTCTGGCTCTTCCGGTTGTGGCCATTACCCTTCTCGCAGTTGTCATTTTACACTGATTCGTAAGAGAGAGTTGGTTTCCCATGGCGGCAGTGGGGGGGGGGGGGTGAGGCAGTTGCATGATGGGGAATTATCTCCAGACTAATTTTGGGCGCGGCCGTAAAGCCCGCCCGAAGTGCTCGCTTTATGAAGCCGAATTCCCCATGAGTTGGATCTATATTGTTGACGCTTTTTTTTTTTTTCTTTTCTTTTCTTTCTTGAATTTCTGTCGTCCACCTCCTCCTCCCTTTCCCTGCGGCTTTGCGCCTTCTGGACGACGTGTCCCCGAGACCCCCAGAAACGTGCGGGGGGGGGGGGGGGGCTGTGCCTTGAAGAGCCTTCCTGCGGTTCCTCTCGAGGGTTTCGGGCTCAGGCCGGGCGACGCCGGGAGTTTCAAATTCAGTAGGGTTATCCCTATGTATAGACAGATGTAAATGTTTATGTATATATGTGTAAATAAGTTTATTTATATATATGTATATGTGTGTGAATATGTATATAAATATGTGTATTTGTATGTATATATGTATATACCTGTGTATGTTTATGTATATATGTGTATATGCATATGTGTATGTTTATGTATATATGTGTATATGCATATGTGTATGTTTATGTATATATGTGTATATGCATATGTGTATGTTTATGTATACATGTGTATATGCATATGTGTATGTTTATGTATATATGTGTAAATGCATATGTGTATGTTTATGTATATATGTGTATATGCATATGTGTATGTATATGTGTATATGTATATGTATGTATATGTGTATATGCATGTATGTGTATATGTGTATATGTGTATATATATGCATATATATGTATATATGCACACATGTGTGTATATATACATACATATATATACACATTTATATATATGTATATATATATACACATACATATATACACATATATTTGGCACACACACACACACACACACACACACACACACACACACACACACACACACACACACACACACACACACACACATCCGTCCGTCCGTCCGACCGTCCGTCCGTCCGTCCGTCCGTTCGTCCGTCCGTCCGTCCGTCCGTCCATCCATCCATCCATCCATCCATCCATCCATCCATCCATCCATCCATCCATCCATCCGTCCGTCCGTCCATCCGTCCGTCCATCCATCCATCCATCCATCCATCCATCCATCCATCCATCCATCCATCCATCCATCCATACATACATACATACATACATACATACATACATACATACATACGTACATACATACATACATATCCATTAGCCTTGGCAGTGTTGCCTCGCAGTGGCCGCTGTGATTTTCCCGACACGTTTGCGCCTCACCATTTTGCGCCGCTTTACGGGCCTCATTTCCCGCTCGGCGAAGCGTTGTAAAGACTTTGAAAGTGCGCTGCTTATGCCATTATTCCCGTGCTATAGTTGTGAAAGTCCAGAAGAATACTTCTAGGGCAAGAGACAGGCTTGGAATTCTCCCGCGCCTGCTAAAAAAATGAGTGAATAATCCTTTCGTTACTAGGTCAGTTGGCATTTTTTCGCGATATTCGTGACTTTACTCGTGATCGATGGTCTTGTCTTCAGGATTAGTCGGCAAATGTCGTCACCTCTCGCGGCGCCAGAAGCCTCAGATTGTTCAGATCTTGCGGACAGCCGCATGTGCTGTTAACGCTGGTTAAGGTGTCTTGTTTACATTCATCTTTGCTACCATTAGACATGCCGTTCCTGCTTTTTTTTCTCTGCCATGTCAGTCCAACCCCCCTGCCCCCCCCCCCCTCCCGCCCCTTCCAGCGCCCCGCCCTCGCCTGGACTGGGGGGGGGGGGGGCTCTGTCACCTCTAATGGCCCAGTCAATCTCGCTCTGCCGAGGAAGCCTCGTTATTTACGAGACAGATGGATATCTTGTGCACGTCGACCCACTTCGCCGCGGATTCAATTTTGGCACTCACTCACTCACTCACTCACTCACTCACTCACTCACTCACTCACTCACTCACTCACTCACTCACTCACTCACTCTCTCTCACACTCTCTCACACTCTCTCTCACACTCTCTCACACTCTCTCACACTCTCTCACTCTCTCTCACTCTCTCTCACTCTCTCTCACTCTCTCTCACTCTCTCTCACTCTCTCTCACTCTCTCTCACACTCTCTCACACTCTCTCACACTCTCTCACACTCTCTCACACTCTCTCACACTCTCTCACACTCTCTCACTCTCTCTCACTCTCTCTCACTCTCTCTCACTCTCTCTCACTCTCTCTCACTCTCTCTCTCACACTCTCTCACACTCTCTCACACTCTCTCACTCTCTCTCACTCTCTCTCACTCTCTCTCACTCTCTCTCACACTCTCTCACACTCTCTCACACTCTCTCACC
Organism: Penaeus chinensis; assembly: GCF_019202785.1. Lineage (NCBI taxonomy): Eukaryota > Metazoa > Arthropoda > Malacostraca > Decapoda > Penaeidae > Penaeus > Penaeus chinensis. The sequence goes on from NC_061836.1 coordinate 34,278,736, forward strand.
CTCACACACACACTCTCACCCTCACACACTCTCACACGCTCACACACGCACTCAGTTTTCTTCTTAGGTCACCATCATTCTCTCGGCTTGCGCGTCCCGCCATTAGAAAAAAACCTTCATTGATTTGGACTTTTCCTTTGGCCGTGCTGCTGCTGCTGCTGCTCGTTATCATTTCTGCGTGTTTATGCTTCCCTCTCACCTGCTCCTCTTCCTTCGCCCCGTCAGCGGCTCCGAGGGGAAGCCAGCGAGGGGAGGGCGAGGGGAGGGCTGAGAAGCAGGCGTGTTTCATAGACGGAGAAACATGATATATACTCAGGGCCGTTCGTCAGTGTCTGCGCGGTCGGGATTGAGCGTGGCGGCGCTGCTGCTATAGGGCGATGAAAAACCTTCCTTTGTTCAGTTGGTTCCGTCGGGCTGCGCGGAGCCTTTCGGAAGGAGAATGGAGAGAGGAACACGAACGAACGGGTGTTGCGAGGGTCGTCAGCAGCGTCACAGGAGCAGGGAGTCGGCGGCCGCAGTACCATATAATGGTTCCAGTAGGTTTATGTGCCGCCGCACTTGGCCCTCTGCCCGGACGACCTTCCCCCTCCCCCCCCCTTCCGGGTCCTCTCCCTCCACTTTCCTCTCGCTCGTCTACCGCTGCCATTTCCTCACTGCGCCTCCGTTATTTGGTCTTGCTCTCTTCTCTTCTACCTCTTTTAAATGTTCTTTTCCTCCATCTTTATTCTAGCTGTTCCGATTCTCCTTTTCCCTCTCCTCCTGCCACCAAATATTCCGAGTCCTAGTTCTTCCCCCTCATCTTCTCTTTCCGCTTCTCCCCCTTTCTCCCCTTCCTCTTCCCCTTCCTCTTCCCCTTCCTCTTCCCCTTCCTCTTCCCCTTCCTCTTCCCCTTCCTCTTCCCCTTCCTCTTCCCCTTCCTCTTCCCCTTCCTCTTCCCCTTCCTCTTCCCCTTCCTCTTCCCCTTCCTCTTCCCCTTCCTCTTCCCCTTCCTCTTCCCCTTATACCAGCCACCTGACCTTTGTCGCACTTGAAACTGGATCGTCGGCGCAGCCCGTGCGGGATTTCCTGCGGCCGAATCCCTCCGCCGAGAACACCCGCTTTGCGTTCCGTCGCGAGAAGAGGCAGGAGGGAGGGGGGGGGGGAGAAGATGAAGGAGGAGGAGGGAGAGGGAGGAGGAGGAGGGAAAGGGAGAGGGGAGGAGGAGGAGGGAAAGGGAGAGGGAGGAGGAGGAGGGAAAGGGAGAGGGAGGAGGAGGAGGGAAAGGGAGAGGGAGGAGGAGGAGGGAAAGGGAGAGGGAGGAGGAGGAGGGAAAGGGAGAGGGAGGAGGAGGAGGGAAAGGGAGAGGGAGAGGGAGGAGGAGGAGGGAGAGGGAGAGGGAGAGGGAGAGGGAGAGGGGAGGAGGAGGAGGAGGAGGAGGGAAAGGGAGAGGGAGGAGGAGGAGGAGGAGGGAAAGGGAGAGGGAGAGGGAGAGGGAGAAGGAGAAGGAAGAGGGAGAAGGAAGAGGGAGAGGAAGATAGAGAAGGAAGAGGAATGAGGAAGATAGAGAAGGAAGAGGAATGAGGAAGATAGAGAAGGAAGAGGAATGAGGAAGATAGAGAAGGAAGAGGAATGAGGAAGATAGAGAAGGAAGAGGAATGAGGAAGATAGAGAAGGAAGAGGAATGAGGAAGATAGAGAAGGAAGAGGAATGAGGAAGATAGAGAAGGAAGAGGAATGAGGAAGATAGAGAAGGAAGAGGAATGAGGAAGATAGGGAAGGAAGAGGAATGAGGAAGAGGAATGAGGAAGAGGAGAGGAGGGGGATAGAGAGTGGGGGAGGAGGAAGGAGGAGAGGGATAGGGAATGGGAATGGGAGAGAAATGGCAGAGAGGAAGGAGAAAGACGTAGAGGAAGGAGAAAGGAACCGGGCGTCTGCAGCTTCCGGGCGGCCAGAGCTCGACGACGCTGATCTCGACGTTCCTTGTACGCTTTATTTCTTGTGCAGTTCCTTTGACGTATTTTCTGACCTTTCCTCTCGTTCTGATAAGTTTCATGGCGACGCCTTCGCTTTCCCTTTATTTCGCTTGAACGTTTTCAGTCGAATGATCCGCGTTGCGTCTGTGCTCCTTTTCTCCCTCCTGTTTTTATTTTATGTTTCTGCCTCCTCTATCCCGTCTATCCTCATTTCTTCCTTTACTTCCCTAATTAAAGGAATTAGGGCGACAATTTAGTCCAAGACCAATACTTGGCCACTTGGCAGTCTCGAGAAATTTTTTATTGTTGAGATTTGTCCTTGGAGGAAGCGATATTTTTCTTTCCTCTTTTCCTCTTTTACGAAAGAGGAAAGTTTTCTCCCCTAATTCGTTCAGCATTTTAGAGGTGGCGGAGGCAGGGGTCCAGTTCGTTAATTCGCAGCGTGTCTTGGCAGCCGCCCGTCCCGGCTGAGGCAATTGAGGCTGGCCAGGGAAGGCTGGGTCCAGGGCGCAAGGCCCAGGGCTCAAGGCTCAAGGCCCAGGGCTCAAGGCTCAAGGCCCAGGGCTCAAGGCTCAAGGCCCAAGGCTCAAGGCTCAAGGCCCAGGGCTCAAGGCTCAAGGCTCAAGGCCCAGGGCTCAAGGCTCAAGGCCCAGGGCTCAAGGCTCAAGGCCCAGGGCTCAAGGCTCAAGGCCCAGGGCTCAAGGCCCAGGGCTCAAGGCCCAGGGCTCAAGGCTCAGGGCTCAAGGCTCAAGGCTCAAGGCCCAGGGCTCAAGGCTCAAGGCCCAGGGCTCAAGGCTCAAGGCCCAGGGCTCAAGGCTCAAGGCCCAGGGCTCAAGGCCCAGGGCTCAAGGCTCAAGGCTCAAGGCCCAGGGCTCAAGGCTCAAGGCTCAAGGCCCAGGGCCCAGGGCTCAAGGCTCAAGGCTCAAGGCTCAAGACTCAAGGCTCAAGGCCCAGGGCCCAGGGCTCAAGGCTCAAGGCTCAAGGCTCGATGGTGTGTTTTTGGAGTGAATAGTCGACAGGATAACCTGTATATATCTCCTCATTTCGCATTCTCCTCTTCTTCTTGGTGTCTATCTTTTTTCATTGATTTTCTCTGGTGTTTAGGGATCACGTCAAAGTCGATATTGTATCATTAACGATAGGTTTTGTCGCGGGCCAAATATATCAGAGAAGTTCTTGATCTTCTTTAATCGTGGTCTAAGGCTTATTCTTTGTCGTTTTAGAACTTCGCACTTTGACCTCTCGCCTGCCTGGAGTGCCGCCGCCGTCCCTTGCGTCGACGCTCCTTCACAACTCGAGTACGCCCAGTACCCTCGAGGGGCTTTGGGAGTTACATCAGTGGCCTCTGGACCTTCGGTCGGCACGGAGGTCGGGGCGCGTGCCGCCGCCGCCGCCTTCCAGGGGTGGCTGGCCCTGCAGACGCGGCGAAGCACGTGTCCGTCCGCGCCTGTGGGAGCTGAATAGATCGTCAAAGTTCTTCTTTTGTGCGTGAGGGGCGGCCAGGGGGCGGGGGGGGGGGGGGGGGGCTCAGGAGTAGCAGGAAGATTGTGTACTTGAGGCATTATTACGCGTAATGTGCAGGTATTGATCACCTCACGGAGACTCTAGCGACGTGCCGTTGTCATAAAGTGGAGCTCTGTGGAGGTGCTACTTGAACGCTCTCTCGTGGCGCTCTCGAGTCTGAGATGCTATGAGTCCTCCTTTAGGCTTTTTCTCTGCCTCTTCTAAAACGCCTCATTTATTTGACCTGATTGAGGCTACAAAGTTGCCGAACATTCTTTATTTTCTCCTTTTTTTTTTACTTTATTTATATATTTTCTCCAGTGCACTGATCCTTGATCGATATCCTGTCTGGGAGGAGGCAGGGGCTAGAGATCAGCTTGCGGCCGCATGTGTGCGGTTTGAAGAGAGCATGCGGCTTACTGTTACCGCCGCCCATCGTTTTCCTTTCGTCTTCATTATCTTCCTGACACTTACTTTATCGTCCTCACATTCGTTCTCTCATCACTGTTATCATCATCAGTCATCCTCTTCTTCGCATTTACCACTGCTGCTCTTTCTATTCCCTACTACTATTAGATTACATTTCCCTCTCTTTGTTCTTTCTCTCTTTGCTGTAAGATTACGCACCTTTTTGCAAACTCGAAGCAAGGGCGAGGATAGTCGCCTCGGGCGGCAGCGAGCAGCAGCAAAGGGGCAGCGCCGGAGGTCGCGCGAGGTCGCAGGACGGAGCCCGGCCCGCAGCGCCGGCGGAGGAGGATTTCTGGAACTCCCGTGTCCTTTCCTCGCCGGCGGGTTAGAGGCTTTTTGTGCCGAAGTAGCCGACGTGGCGACTGGCGAAGGGCGTCGTCAAGGAACTCGTTATGAGTTTTAGATTCATGATTACGCATGGCATGGGAAGCACTGCGGTCTGGCAGTTCATGGCACTGTAGTCGGGGCAAACCTCCGGTGGTGTGCGCCGCGCGTCCATACGCCGCGGGTTTGCTCCTCGTCTCCACGTCCTTTGTCTCCTTCTTCCGCGGCACAAAGGCGGCGGTCGTCGGCGCCCGGAGCTCCGGCGGATGATGAGTGGGCCGCGGGGCAGCGTTTTTCCCCGCCGGCGGCCCGTGGGCAGGCCAGTTAATGACACGCGGGGCGGCAATTGGCTCGGCTCTTTTTCCCTTCGCATCCAGATAACGACTCTCGACTGAGATACGTAGTTACAGCTTGTTATCTGCCTCTTGTTATAGGGGAAGCAGCTTTATCGCTGTTTTATTACACGCTTTGATACTTGTCCCTGAAAAACGTGGGTATGAATGTGGTCTATTTACGTGCGTTCCTTGTTGTCTCAGCCGGCGTGGAAAATCGCCCTTGTGGATGGCTCATTGTCGAGAACGCTCGCTTACAGCCAGTAATGACAGGCTTCGTTCTGTGGGATATTGAAGCTTAATTTAGCGGAGCTCCGCGCCCGTCTGCGCTCGCCGGAGACGACTGTGAGACCGGAAGCGCTGCTATGGGAGCCCGGCTCGGCTCCCCCTCCTCGCCGCCTCCTCCATCCTCCCCCTCCATCCTCCATCTCCATCCTCCCCCTCCATCCTCCCCCTCCATCCTCCCCCTCCATCCTCCCCCTCCATCCTCCCCCTCCATCCTCCCCCTCCATCCTCCCCCTCCATCCTCCCCCTCCATCCTCCCCCTCCATCCTCCCCTCCATCCTCCCCCTCCACCCCTCTCCCTCCACCTCCCCCTCCATCCTCCATCTCCATCCTTTTCCCCATCCTCCCCCCCATCCTCCCCCTCCATCCTCCCCCTCCTCCTCCCCCTTATCTCACTCTCGGCTTTCTCCTCGTTATCGTTACCATTCAGCCTATATCCCTCTTTTCTCCCCACCTCTTTTGCTCCTCTCCTCACTCCTCTCCCTCTCCATCTCCCTCTCCCTCCTCCCTCTCCCCTCCCATTTCGCTCCTCTCCCTCTCACCTCTCCTTCAGCTCCTCTCCCTCTCCCTCTCCCTCTCCTTCGCTCCTCCCCCTCCCTCTCCCTCCTCCTTCGCTCCTCTCCCTCTCCCTCTCCTTCGCTCCTCTCCTCTCCCCTCTACCTCGCCTCCTCTCCCTCTCCCTCTCCTTCGCCTCTCCTCCCCTCTCCCTCTCCCTCTCCTCGCTCCCTCCCCTCTCCCCCTCCCTCTCCTTCGCTCCTCTTCCTCCCCTCTCCCCCCCTCTCCGCCTCCTTCGCTCCTCTCCCTCTCCCTCTCCTTCGCTCCTCCCCCTACTCCTCCCCTCTCCCTCTCTTCGCTCCTCCTCCCTCGCTCGCTTCGCTCCTCCCCTCTCCCTCTCCCTCTCCCTCTCCTTCGCTCCCTCTCCCTCCTCCCCTCTCCCTCTCCCTCTCCTTCGCTCCCTCCCCCCTCCCTTCTCCCTCCTCCTTCGCTCCTCTCCCTCTCCCTCTCCCCCCTCCATTCGCTCCTGTCCCTCTCCTTCGCTCCTCTCCCTCTCCCTCTCCCTCTCCTCGCTCCCCCTCCTCTCCCTCTCCCTCTCCTTCGCTCCTCTCTCCATCTCCCCTCCCCTCTCCCTCTCCTTCGCTCCTCTCCCTCCCCTCTCTCCTCTCTCCCCTTCCCTTCGCTCCTCTCCTCTCTCTTCTCCTTACGCTCCTCTCCCTCTCCCTCTCCTTCTCCTTCCTCCTCTCCCTCTCCCTCTCCTTCTCTCCTCCTCTCCCCTCCTATCTCCCTTCGCCTCCCATCTCCCCTCCTCCTCCCCCTTCCCTCCTCCCCTCCTCCCTCTCCCTCCTCCTCCTCCCTCTCCTTCCCTCGTCCTCCTCCCTCTCCCTCGCTCCTCTCCCTCCTCCCTCGCACCTCTCCCCTCCCTCGCTCCTCTCCCTCGCTCCTCTCCCTCGCTCCTCTCCCTCGCTCCTCTCCCTCGCTCCTCTCCCTCGCTCCTCTCCCTCGCTCCTCTCCCTCGCTCCTCTCCCTCGCTCCTCTCCCTCCTCCTCTCCACCTCCATCCTCCCCCTCCGCTCCTCCTCTCCTCCTCCTCTCCCTCCTCCCTCTCCCTCCATCCTCCCTCCCTCGCCCCTCTCCTCGCTCCTCCCCTCCTCCTCCCCTCGCTCCTCATCCCTCCTCCTCCTCCCTCCCTCCTCCTCCCCCATCGCTCCTCCTCCACTCCTCCTCCCCCCTCCTCCTCATCTCCCCTCCTCCCCCCCTCCTCTCTCCCTTCCCTCCCCTCCCTCCTCCTCTCCTCCTTCCCTCCTCTCCCCTCTCCTCTCTCCTCCTCTCCTCTCCTCCTCCCCTCCTTCGCTCCCTCTCCCCTCTCCCTCCATCCCCTCTCCTTCCCTCCCCCCCTCTCCTCGCTCCTCCTCCCTCCTCCTCGCTCCCCCCTCCCTCTCCATCCTCCTCTCCCCTCCTCCCTCCTCCCTCTCCTCCCTCCTCTCCTCCTCCTCCCTCACCCTCCTCCTCTCCCTCTCCTCGCCTCCCCCTCCCTCTCCTTCGCATCCTCCTCCCTCCCTCTCCCTCCCCTTCCTCCTCTCCCCTCTCCCTCTCCATCTTCTTCGCTCCTCTCCCCTCCCTCTCCCTCTCCCCCTCTCCCCTCCTCGCTCCTCCCCTCCTCTCCACTCCCCCTCCCCCTCCATCCTCCCCCTCCTTCCCTCCCCCCTCCATCCTCCCCCTCCTCCTCCCCCTCCATCCCCCCCTCCATCCTCCCCCTCCATCCTCCCCCTCCATCCTCCCCTCCATCCTCCCCCCCCCCCCCTCCCCCCTCATCCCCCCCTCCTCCCCTCCCCCTCTCCTCCTCCATCTCCATCCTCCCCCTTTCCATCCCCATCTCGCTCCTCTCCTCTCCACCCCCCCCCACCCTCCCCCTCCTCCTCCCCCTCCACCTCCATCCCCACCCCCCCTCCTCCTCCTCCATCCTCCATCTCCATCCTCTCCCTCCTCCTCCATCCCCATCCTCTCCCTCCTCCTCCCCCTCTCCTCCCCCTCCTCCCTTCCCCCTCTCCTCCCACCTCCACTCCCCCTCCTCCTCCCCCTCTCCTCCCCCTCCACCCTTTCCTCTCCACCCTCCCTCCTCCCCCCCCCCCCCCCCCCCCCCCCCCTCCCCTCCCCCATCCTCCCCCCCATCCCTCCTCCCCCTCCATCCTCCCCCTCCATCCTCCACCCACCTCTTCCCTCCATTCCTCCCCCTCCATCCCCCCCTCCCCTCCCCTCCTCCTCCCCCTCCATCCTCCCCTCCATCCCCCCCTCCATCCCCCCCTCCATCCTCCCTCCCATCCTCCATCTCCATCCTCTCCCTCCATCCTCCTCCCCTCCTCCCCCTCCATCCGCCCCCTCCATCCTCCCCCTCCCATCCTCTCCCTCTATCCTCCCCCTCCATCCTCCCCCTCCATCCTCCCCCTCCCATCCTCCCCCTCTCATCCTCCCCCTCCATCCTCCCCCTCCATCCTCTCCCTCCACCTCCCCCTGCCATCCTCCTCCTCCATCCCTCCCTCCATCCCTCCCCCTCCTCCTCCCCTCCATCCTCCCCCTCCATCCTCCCCCTATTCCTACTCCTCCTCATCTCTCTTTCCGTTATGTACCATTCATCCTATATCCCTCTTTCCCTCCCTCTCTCTTTGCTCCTCTCCTTCACTCCTCTCCCTCTCCCTCTACTCCTCCCTCTCCTCTCCCTCTCTCCTCCTCCCCCTCCTCTCCCTCTCCTTCCTCCTCTCCTCTCCCCTCCCTCTCCTTCGCTCCTCTCCCTCTCCCTCTCCCTCTCCTTCGCTCCTCTCCCTCTCCCTCTCCTTCGCTCCTCTCCCTCTCCCTCTCCTTCGCTCCTCTCCCTCTCCTCTCCCTTCGCTCCTCCTCCCCTCTCCCTCTCCCTCGTTCCTCGCTCCTCGCTCCTCTCCCTCTCCCTCTCCTTCGCTCCTCTCCCTCCTCCCTCCCTCTCCCTCTCCTTCGCTCCTCTCCCCTCCCTCTCCTTCGCTCCTCTCCCTCCTCCTCTCCCTCTCCCTCTCCTTCGCTCCTCTCCCTCTCCTTCGCTCCTCTCCCTCTCCCTCTCCCTCTCCCTCTCCTTCGCTCCTCTCCCTCTCCCCTCTCCCTCTCCCTCTCCTTCGCTCCTCTCCCTCTCCCTCTCCCTCTCCTTCGCTCCTCTCCCTCTCCCTCTCCCTCTCCTTCGCTCCTGCTCCCTCTCCTTCGCTCCTCTCCCTCTCCCTCTCCTCTCCTTCGCTCCTCTCCTCTCCCTCATCCCCTCTCCTTCGCTCCTCTCCCTCTCTCCCTCTCCCCTCCTCGCTCCTCCTCCCTCTCCCTTCCCCTCCCTCCTCCTCCTCTCCCTCTCCCTTCTCCTTCCCCTCTCCCTCCTCCCTCTCCTTCTCCTTCGCCCTCTCCCTCCCCTCTCCTTCTCCTTCGCTCCTCCTCCCTCTCCTTCTCCATCGCTCTCTCCCTCTCCTTCTCCTCGCTCCTCTCCCTCTCCCTCTTCCCTCCTCCTCTTCCCCTCCTCTCCTTCGCCTCCTCCTCCCCTCTCCCCCTCTCCTCCCTCTCCCCCCTCCTCTCCCTCTCCTCCCCTCTCTCGCTCCTCCTACCCTCGCTCCTCTCCCTCGCTCCTCTCCCTCGCTCCTCTCCCTCGCTCCTCTCCCTCGCTCCTCTCCCTCGCTCCTCTCCCTCTCTCCCCGTCTCCTCTCCCTCGCTCCTCTCCCTCGCTCCTCTCCCTCGCTCCTCTCCCTCGCTCCTCTCCCTCCTCCCCTCCCTCCTCCTCTCCCTCTCCTTCCTCCTCTCCCTCTCCTTCGCTCCTCTCCTCTCCTTCGCTCCTCTCCCTCTCCTTCGCTCCTCTCCCTCTCCTTCGCTCCTCTCCCTCTCCTTCGCTCCTCTCCCTCTCCTTCGCTCCTCTCCCTCTCCTTCGCTCCTCTCCCTCTCCTTCGCTCCTCTCCCTCTCCTCTCCCTCTCCTTCGCTCCCTCTCCTTCGCTCCTCTCCCTCTCCTTCTCTCCTCTCCCTCTCCTCGCTCCTCTCCCTCTCCTTCGCTCCTCTCCCTCTCCTTCGCTCCTCTCCCTCTCCTTCGCTCCTCTCCCTCTCCCTCTCCCTCTCCCTCGCTCCTCTCCCTCTCCTTCGCTCCTCTCCCTCTCCTTCGCTCCTCTCCCTCTCCTCTCCTCTCCTCGCTCCTCTCCCTCTCCCTCTCCCTCTCCTTCGCTCTTCTCCCTCTCCTTCGCTCCTCTCCCTCCCCCCCTCCTGCTCCCCCTCCCTCCCAACGGAATTCGACGGAGTGCATTCCGCAGCTTGCAACATCTCCAGCTCTTTTCTTGTGCAGATAGTTTAAGCTGGGGTTTCCTGGTCGGAAAAATACTTGGCTAATTAGTTGATTGAGAATCTGCGCCAGCGGGAGCCAGGGGCGTCCGCAGAGAACCTCCGGCCGGGGCGCAGCGTTCGGTCTCCAGCCGTCTTACCCTGAGGCAGACAGGGGAAGAGGGCACCTTCGTTTGCGACCAAGCAACGTTAAGGAAATGAAATGTTGAACTAATGCCCACTAGATTACGTAAATTGGCAGCGCTGCCTCATCTCGGTACCTTCGCCATTGCTCCTCGCTCGCCCCTCAGGCATCGCGACGGCGGCGGCGACCCAGCCGTCTGCGCCCGGACCTGCTCGTGGGCGTGTCTAGGTCGCCCGCGGCCCCCTGCCTCCGCCTGCCGTGGGAAGCACTGCTTTGTCTGCGAGCTCGAAGCGGGGGGAGGAGGGGAGGGGAAGGGGGGCGTTGGCCTAGGGCAGGCAGGGGTCGAGGGAGACTCGTTTCTAGCGACAGCGGCTGCAAAGGCAGTGATGGTGATCGAAGGCTGAAGAGAGCAGTGCCAGGGTAGGAATAGGTCTGATTGTGGGAACAAATCCACCGACAGTGCTAGTAAAAATGGCAGCTGTAGTGTGGCGGTGAGAAGAGTGATAATCATAATGGTAATATTGGTAAAGTTAACTAGACGTGATGATGATGTGTGGCTAGGTACGACTGATACTTATAATGATGATAGAGAAAATGAATTCCAGTGATAGTAACAAAATTGGTGATGATAATTATCGATAATTATAGTAATGATATAAGCGATGATACTAAGAGTGATAGTTGTAATAGTAATAGTAGTAGTAGTAGTAGTAGTAGTAGTAGTAGTAGTAGTAGTAATATCAATAATAATAATAATGATGATGAATAATAGAGGTGGCAGTGGTAAGGGCGTAATAATAAGGATAACGATTATAATGAAGATAATTAAAGTGGCTATATTATTACAGTTACCATTACTATTGTTGCTGTATTGATTTGATCAGCATGAACATCAACATCAACGTTATCACCATAGTCGTCGTTCTCTATCATAAGTCTTCATCAGTCCAAATTAGTCATTATTATCAATGTTGTTTTCTCATCCGTCTCCATGAGCATCAGTATCATCACCGTTAGCAGGGAAAGTGATAAGAATTAGTGTATGATAGATAATATAGGCCCTAGTAGTATATGATATCATGATAATGACAGTTATTAGTAGTGAATCTCAATAGCAGTAAACCATCCGAGTCCCTAAGGCCATGGGTTGAGCGCCTCCTCCTCGGCCATGGGTTGAGTGCCTCCTCCTCGGCCATGGTTGAGCGCCTCCTCCTCGGCCATGGGTTGAGCGCCTCCTCCTCGGCCATGGTTGAGCGCCTCCTCCTCGGCCATGGTTGAGCGCCTCCTCCTCGGCCATGGGTTGAGCGCCTCCTCCTCGGCCATGGTTGAGCGCCTCCTCCTCGGCCATGGGTTGAGCGCCTCCTCCTCGGCCATGGGTTGAGCGCCTCCTCCTCGGCCATGGGTTGAGCGCCTCCTCCTCGGCCATGGGTTGAGTGCCTCCTCCTCGGCCATGGTTGAGCGCCTCCTCCTCGGCCATGGTTGAGCGCCTCCTCCTCGGCCATGGTTGAGCGCCTCCTCCTCGGCCATGGGTTGAGCGCCTCCTCCTCGGCCATGGGTTGAGCGCCTCCTCCTCGGCCATGGGTTGAGCGCCTCCTCCTCGGCCATGGGTTGAGTGCCTCCTCCTCGGCCATGGTTGAGCGCCTCCTCCTCGGCCATGGGTTGAGCGCCTCCTCCTCGGCCATGGTTGAGCGCCTCCTCCTCGGCCATGGGTTGAGCGCCTCCTCCTCGGCCATGGGTTGAGCGCCTCCTCCTCGGCCATGGGTTGAGCGCCTCCTCCTCGGCCATGGGTTGAGCGCCTCCTCCTCGGCCATGGGTTGAGCGCCTCCTCCTCGGCCATGGGTTGAGCGCCTCCTCCTCGGCCATGGGTTGAGCGCCTCCTCCTCGGCCATGGGTTGAGCGCCTCCTCCTCGGCCATGGGTTGAGCGCCTCCTCCTCGGCCATGGGTTGAGCGCCTCCTCCTCGGCCATGGGTTGAGCGCCTCCTCCTCGGCCATGGGTTGAGCGCCTCCTCCTCGGCCATGGGTTGAGCGCCTCCTCCTCGGCCATGGGTTGAGCGCCTCCTCCTCGGCCATGGGTTGAGCGCCTCCTCCTCGGCCATGGGTTGAGCGCCTCCTCCTCGGCCATGGGTTGAGCGCCTCCTCCTCGGCCATGGGTTGAGCGCCTCCTCCTCGGCCATGGGTTGAGCGCCTCCTCCTCGGCCATGGGTTGAGCGCCTCCTCCTCGGCCATGGGTTGAGCGCCTCCTCCTCGGCCATGGGTTGAGCGCCTCCTCCTCGGCCATGGGTTGAGCGCCTCCTCCTCGGCCATGGCTGAGCGCCTCCTCCTCGGCGGCTCGGGATCGAGGACCGCTGTCGCCTTCCTCGTCAAGGCCGCTCATAAAACCTCAATATCGTCACTCGTTCCGTATACTTATTGCGGTTGAAAGCGCGGCGGCCAGCTTGGAGGAGGGAACAGAGGAGGAGGAATAAGGATAACACGTAAAGGAAGAGGGGAGGGGAGAAAAAAGAGGACGGTGGAAAAGATGATGATGATTATGAAGATGGTGACGAAGGTGGTGACGAAGGGGAGTAGGAGGATGCAAGGGGAGGAAGAGAAATAGAAAGTCGCGTGGGCGTCGTTTGATCCGGATGTGCCGTCAGATTGGAATCATGTCTCACGTCGTGCGAGTGCCCTTGCCGGATGTGGGTCAGCTGGGCGGGGGCAAGACGCCGATGTAATTCGGCCGGTCTCGAGGGACTCGTCTCCTCGCTCACTCCTCGTCGGCGACCCCCCGCCCACTCGCCTAGCCGCCCACCCGCCCAGCCCGCCAGTTCCAGCCTCCTCTGGGCGCGAGGGGAGGGATTTCGGCTCCGTTGTAATGCATTGCGACCGCCTCCACTTGTGCCCCGCTTTCCTCTGCACTCCACTTTATGGCGTCTTCCGGCGCCCTAAAGGCCAGTTCACTCAGCTGCTTTATGAGTAGCACGTCGCCGGGGCAGCTCTCCTACGGCGGAGGGTGTGAGGGGAAGAGGGCAGGGAGGGCAGGGAGGGCGCGAGGGCTGCCATTTGGCCTTGTTAGGAGGGTCATGCTCGCGGAGAGGCGGAGGGGGTGGGGGCGGTCTCTTGACGGGCTTATGTTTTCACGAAAGCTCGATGGTGATGAGGGGTTGTGTAAATCCAGAAAACCTGGCATCGCCACACAAGACGCAAGCTCGACCACACCAATAAATGTTTAGAAACTGTTGGTAAACTAATCCACTAAGATCTGCAAAGGTCGCCGATGCTAGCCGGCTTCCTCCGTGACCGTCTCCTCTTTTTTTTTCTCAAATCTTTCCTTATCCAGTCACTAATATTCCCATGATAATTCCATTTTCTTGTATTCGCTTATCACAGGTGCATACTTTTCATTTTTTTCTTAACTCTGTAGTACAATTTTCGTTCTTCACGAAAAAATCCAATCCTCTTATATTACCGCCCAGCCTTTCCTTCCTTGGCTGCGCCGTCCTGCTTATGAGCCTCCTAGAATGCCCGGAATGTTTCCCCTTTACTGTTTATGCTGCAGCGCGCGGTCTGGCTCGCGCCCGGATAATTGCAGGCCGCCGCGCCGTCTCGGCCGGGAGCAGCCTCGGCATGACGTCCAAACGACCCTAATATACTGACGTTACGGAAGGTCACGACTGCTGATTGTTCGCCATTTGGCGCATGTCGTTCTTTAGCGTGTGTGCGGGAGGCTGGCCGCCATTTCGGTGAACGCTGGCTGTCAGCGTGTTGTCAGCCAGGGGGAAGCGGGGTCTCTCAAGTGGCACGAGCGGCGAGCGCGGCCCAGGGCATTGTGGCACCGCATGCTGGCACACGACCGCTCGCATCTCGCCACGCCATGAGATTGAGAGATTGATGCGAGGAATAAAGTGGATGGGACATAAGGAGGCGGCGGCTTTGGGATGCCACGGGGAGGAGGAGCGGGTCAAGGACAGTGGTCCCTCGCCTCACTCGTCGCTTTCCCTTTCCCTTCCCCCCTCCCCCTCCCCTCCCCCCTCCCCTCCCCCCTCCCCCCTCCCCTCCCCCTCCCCCTCCCCTCCCCCCTCCCTCCCCCCTCCCCTTTCCCTTTCCCTTTACCTTTCCCTTTCCCTTTCCCTCTCCCTTTTCCTCTCCCTCTCCCTCCCCCTTCTCTTCCCCCTCCTTCCACCCTCCCCTCTCCCTCCCTCTTCCCTCCCTCCCTCCTCCTCCCCCACCCCTCCCCATTTCCCTTTCCTCCCCCTCCCCCTTTCGCTCCCCCTCCCCCTTTCCCTTCACCCTCCCCCTTTCCCTCCCCCTCCCCCTTTCCCTTCACCCTCCCCCTCCCCCTCCCCCTTTCCCTTCCCTCCTCCCCTCCCTTCCCCCCTCCCTGCCCCCCTCCCCCTTTCCCTTCCCCCCTCCCTTCCCCCCTCCCCCCTTTCCCTTCCCCCTTTCCCTTTCCCTTCCCCTCCCCCTTCCCCTCCCCCTTTCCCCTTCCCCTCCCCCTCCCCCTTTCCCCTTCCCCTCCCCCTCCCCCTTCCCCTTCCCCTCCCCCTTTCCCTTCCCCTCCATCTCCCTCTCATCCCCCCTCCGCTTCATTCAAGTCGTTTTTCCGCTCGCTCTCTTCGTCTCCGTTGCCTGGCCGGCCGGCCGTTTGGTCCCATGTGGAGCGCAGCCCTGGAATCAGCTTATGTGATTTGGAGGAGGTTCGTTTTTTCTTGCTTCGCCTCAGATCTGGAGAGTAGAATGATCTTAAAGAGCTTTCTTTTATGCATGTTAACATATGTTTGGATAAAGATAATCTTGCACGTGGTTGTGGCTTGGCTGGTTCATTTTGGTTTAGTTTGAATTCTTTAATTTAGAATATGATTTTCAGAAATGTGTATCTAAATCAACGGGTCTTGCAGTGGCGCATCCTTTGCATCCAATTCCCACAGCGTGATCGCCGCTCAAGCAGATTCGTAAAGTCCGTCGAAATTTAATCGGCAGAAAATCATTACTGCAGAATAAGTCCGTTTGGATTTGTGCGCAGACGGCGAAGGTGTCTGATGCCGCGGATCCGCTCATCAGATTTTATGCCCCAGATTTCCATATCAATCACGGAGGCCCCAGACTTTCGCCCGCTGCGAGGAGGGGGTCAGTTTCCCTTCTCGGCCGCGAAGATGGGCGGAGGGCTGAGGGCTGAGGGCTGAGGGCTGAGGGCTGAGGGCTAAGGGCTAAGGGCGGAGGGCCGCAGGGCCGCAGGGTGAGGAAGGAGCAGCTGGAAGGGCTGAGGCACATACAGAGCTTGTGCAATCCATGCAACTAAATAGCGTTGCAGGACGTGTTCCTCGTGTGTTTGAGGAGCTGTCTGCATTCCATCCACGTTCCGTTTTTGCCTGAAAACGCGGGACAGAAATGCGACCAGCATGGAGGGGGGGAAGAGGAAAATCTAAAACAAATAAGACAAAGAAAAGAAATATAAGTACAGTGCGAAGAAGCAGTTTTGTGTGTAAATATATATCTATATTTATTGTGTATAATGTGAGTGCTTCCCCTCTTCAGTTCGTCCTCTTCCCCCGTTTTTATCCCTCCCTTCTCTCCCTCCTCTCTCTCCTCGTTCATGTATCTCCTCTCATCTGCTTTCCCTTTTTCCTCCTCCTCCGCCGCCTCCTCCGCCTCCTCCTCCGCCTCCTCCTCCGCCTCCTCCTCCGCCTCCTCCTCCGCCTCCTCCTCCGCCTCCTCCGCCTCCTCCTCCGCCTCCTCCTCCGCCTCCTCCTCCGCCTCCTCCGCCTCCTCCTCCGCCTCCTCCTCCGCCTCCTCCGCCTCCTCCTCCGCCTCCTCCGCCTCCTCCTCCGCCTCCTCCTCCTCCTCCTCCGCCTCCTGCGCCTCCTCCGCCTCCTGCGCCTCCTCCGCCTCCTCCGCCTCCTCCTCCTCCTCCTCCGCCTCCTC
>NC_061836.1:34299442-34304442 GCF_019202785.1 Penaeus chinensis
TCTCCCTCTCTCCTCCTCTCTCTCCCTCTCTCCTCCTCTCTCTCCCTCTCTCCTCCTCTCTCTCCCTCTCTCCTCCTCTCTCTCCCTCTCTCCTCCTCTCTCTCCCTCTCTCCTCCTCTCTCTCCCTCTCTCCTCCTCTCTCTCCCTCTCTCCTCCTCTCTCTCCCTCTCTCCTCCTCTCTCTCCCTCTCTCCTCCTCTCTCTCCCTCTCTCCTCCTCTCTCTCCCTCTCTCCTCCTCTCTCTCCCTCTCTCCTCCTCTCTCTCCCTCTCTCCTCCTCTCTCTCCCTCTCTCCTCCTCTCTCTCCCTCTCTCCTCCTCTCTCTCCCTCTCTCCTCCTCTCTCTCCCTCTCTCCTCCTCTCTCTCCCTCTCTCCTCCTCTCTCTCCCTCTCTCCTCCTCTCTCTCCCTCTCTCCTCCTCTCTCTCCCTCTCTCCTCCTCTCTCTCCCTCTCTCCTCCTCTCGTCCTCCCCCTTCCCTCTCTCCTCCCTCTCTCTCTCTCTCCCCTCTCTCCTCCTCTCTCTCCCTCGCTCCTCCTCAGCTCTCCCTCTCTCCTCCTCTCTCTCCCTCTCTCCTCCTCCTCTCTCTCCCTCTCTCCTCTTCTCTCCTCTCCCACTCGCCTCTCTCCCTCTCCCCCATCTCTCCCTACTCCCCTCTCTCTATCCCTCTCCCCATCTCTCCTCTCCCCCTCCCCTCTCCCACTCCCCCTTCCCCTCCTCCTCACCCTCTCCCTCTCCCTCGTTTCCCCCTCTCCCCTCTCCACTCTCCCCCTCCCCTCTCTCCCTCTCCCCCTCCCCCACTCTCCCTCGTTCCCCCTCCCCCTCTCATCCCTTCTTTCCCCTCCCCCTCTCTCCCCATCTTCCCCTCTCGCCCTCTCACCCCTCTTCCCCTCCTCCCTCTCCCCCTCTCCCCCTCCCCCCTCTCCCCCTTCCCCTCTCCCACTCTCTCTCTCTCCCCCTCTTCTCCTCTCATTCACCCTCTCTTTCTCCCTCTCTTTCTCCCTCTCTTTCTCCCTCTCTTTTTCCCTCTCTTTCTCCCTCTCTTTCTCCCTCCCTTTCTCCCTCCTTTCTCCCTCCCTTTCTCCCTCCCTTTCTCCCTCCCTTTCTCCCTCCCTTTCTCCCTCCCTTTCTCCCTCCCTTTCTCCCTCCCTTTCTCCCTCCCTTTCTCCCTCCCTTTCTCCCTCTCTTTCTCCCTCTCTTTCTCCCTCTCTTTCTCCCTCCCTTTCTCCCTCCCTTTCTCCCTCCCTTTCTCCCTCCCTTTCTCCCTCCCTTTCTCCCTCCCTTTCTCTTTCTCACATATCTCTCCTGCCTTTAGTTCGCTCTCCGTAGAAGGCTTATGTCTTGTGCCGCATTTCCGGCCGTGCCTGCGATGTAAGATTTGCTAAGAGGCGAGTAGGAGCGATGTATCCCGCGCGCCATTAGTGCAAATGTTTTGATGTAACCTGTTGGGCGTCTGCAAGGTATCTTTGTTGCCAGAGGATCGTTGACGTGGCTTCGTGACTTATCGGTTTTCCTTTAGATTTAATTATTATAAAGGATATGGCAGAATCGAGCGAGGAATATTGAGTTAGAATTTTTAGCCAGGTCGTGTCGTCCCCATGTGTGTCATGTCCTCGGCCCTGCCTGCCTTCTTTCGAGGAGGGCGGCCGCGTTGCGACACGGCTCGGTAGCGCTCGCCGGAGCCCGAGCAGCCTCGTTGGGAAGTCGGCCGAATTTTCTGGGAGGAATCGTAACAAATTGTCGTGGTAGCAATTACGGCGGGACCCCCTCCCTGAGGAGCGAATTAGTGTGTTGTGAAGCAGGTCTGGTCTCTTCCCCCCACCCCCCACCCCCACAACCCCACCCAACCCTTCCAACCCCGCGACTCCTCACCTGACGAAGTGGGCTCCTTTGACCGCAGGTCCGCGCTCTCGCGCACCCGCACCAGGGACAATAACAAACAAGAACCTGTCCTGCCTGCCCTTACAGACGCTAGTATTTACGTCGCGATTATAATTTGGCGCGGTAGATGCCGTTGGTTTTGGCTGAGGAAATGTGGCTTCGACCTTTCTTAGACGTGTGTGAAAGCCTCCTCCAGGAATTAGCTCGACTATTGCGTTGCACGGAACCCAAGTTTTGAGAGACCCTCGCCTGTAGAATATTGGCTTGGGTTGTTTTATCATACGTGTTGTTATGTTAATAATATATGTAGAATAATAACCTTTAAAGAGGGGATTTATTTTAGATGACGGTTAGTAAGTGTGAGTGATTGATTACCGGTCATTAGAAATTTCTAATGGAGCTACGAGTCATTAATTACAAAAAGGACACCGCTCAGAGAGCGGAGGATGCAGTTCAGCTCAAACACACACACACACACGCACACGCTCACGCACACAGATGGAGAGAGAGGAAAGGGGTGGAGGGAGGGTGGAGGAGTGGAGAGATTAGTAGCCTCGCAGATAATGTATGAAGGGTGAGTAACATGCGCGACATGCGGTTGGGATAGCGAGGGTAAAAAGGCGTTATGAGAAGTGAGACATAAAACGAAAAAAAAAAAAAAACTTGAAAATGACGTATACATATTTTTGCAGCTTTATAGTAATATACTTTTATATAGGAAGACATCACGTTAGTCGACAGCATATGCTTTTTAGAGCACCTTTCTCGATCAAAGGTCAAAGTGGCCCCTTCGCCAGAGGAAAGCCTTGCGGAGAAGGCCCTTCGTGCTAATCAGTCGGCTCCGCCCTCGGCCCCAGTCTGGGAGCGCTTCGGAGGCGATTATCAGCCACAGGTTCTCACCTTAATTTTTCAAAGGCTTCAGGCGCTTGGCGATCACTTGTGATAAAAGCTGAAATTTGCGTGAGGTGTAGGACCCCCGGAGCGAGGCGCGGATTGTCTCTCGAGAGGGACGTGGACAATGCGATTCTGTGGCCCCGCGTCTGTCGTGATGGATGGTTCCAGCTGGCCTCACCTGCTCGGGGCAACTGCCCCGCCTCTCCCCCTCCCCTTCGCCATAGGCCTAGTCGGGCTCGGAAGAGGCGCCCAGGGAAGACACCGCCGCCGCCGCCTCAGAGACAGAGAAAGGTTTTATCCCAGCTTTGCCGCCATTCTGAATTGGGAAATTATATTTGCGGGTCCTGCCATCACAGCGGCCAAAGCCATTTAAATACCCAAGCACTTACGTAACCGTGTGCAGTAACCACGGATGCAGCAGCCAGGGCTCCGGCGCTGTCCTCGGGGCTGCTTGGAGATCCAGCAGTGCGGGCGTCATGTGCAGACCCTCGCGTGCCATTGCTTATTCTGACGAAGGCCTGAAGGAGTGGAGGCAGCGAAATGGAAGAAGAAATAGCAGAGGCAAAGACGACTCTGCTATTTCTCTGCAGTCTTGAGCGCTGCCGGATCGCGACCGAGAATCAGGCGCGGCTAAACGGAAATTCAGATGCAGAAACCTTCCTGTGACTGAGTCGGAACCCTCGACTTCCATCGTAAACGTCCAGTGCTCGAGCTTCGGCTGCAAGAGATGTAAATCTAGAAGTTTGGAGAACTAGTGACGGTAGAACCTTTTTTAATGATTTAAATTTGATGTGGACGCCCTCCCCTCCCCCCTCTCCTCCCTCCCCTCCCCCCTCTCCTCCCCTCCCCCCTCTCCTCCCCTCCCCTCCCCCCTCTCCTCCCCTCCCCTCCCCCCTCTCCCCCCCCTCCCCTCCCCTCCCCTCCCCCTCTCCCTCTCCTCCCCTCCCCTCCCCCCTCTCCTCCCCTCCCCTCCCCCCTCTCCTCCCCTCCCCTCCCCCCTCTCCTCCCCTCCCCTCCCCCCTCTCCTCCCCTCCCCTCCCCCCTCTCCTCCCCTCCCCTCCCCTCCCCTCCCCCCTCGTCCTCCCCTCCCCTCCCCCTCTCCTCCCCTCCCCTCCCCCTCTCCTCCCCTCCCCTTCCCCCTCTCCTCCCCTCCCCATCCCCCCTCTCCTCCCCTCCCCCTCTCCTCCCCTACCCTCCACCCTCTCCTCCCCTCCCCTCCCCCTCTCTACCCCTCCCCCTCTCCTCCCCTCCCCCTCTCCTCTCCTCCCCCCCCTCTCCTCTCCTCCCCTCCCCCTCTCCTCTCCTCCCCTCCCCCTCTCCTCTCCTCCCCTCCCCCCTCTCCTCCCCTCCCCCTCTCCCTCCCCTCCCCTCCCCCTCTCCTCCCCTCCCCCTCTCCTCTCCTCCCCTCCCCTCCCCCTCTCCTCCCCTCCCCTCCCCTCCCCCTCCCCTCCCCTCCCACCTCCCTCCCCTCCCCTCCCCTCCCCTCCCCCTCTCCTCCCCTCCCCTCCCCTCCCCCTCTCCTCTCCTCCCCTCCCCCTCTCCTCCCCTCCCCTCCCCCTCTCCTCCCCTCCCCCTCTCCTCCCCTCCCCTCCCCCTCTCCTCCCCTCCCACCTCTCCTCCCCTCCCCCTCTCCTCTCCTCTCCTCTCCTCCCCTCCCCTCCCCCTCCCCTCCCCTCCCCTCCCCCTCTCCCCCCCTCCCCTCTCCCCCCCTCCCCCCCTCCTCCCCTCCCCTCCCCTCCCCCTCTCCTCCCCTCCCCTCTCCTCCCCTCCCCTCCCCTCCCCTCCCCTCCCCTCCCCTCCCCCTCTCCCTCTCCTCCACTCCCCTCTCCCTCTCCTCCACTCCCCTCCCCCTCTCCCTCTCCTCCACTCCCCTCCCCCATCTCCTCCCCTCCCCTCCCCCATCTCCCTCCCCTCCCCTCTCCCCCTCTCCCTCCCCTCCCCTCTCCCCCTCTCCCTCCCCTCCCCTCTCCCCCTCTCCCTCCCCTCCCCTCTCCCCCTCTCCCTCCCCTCCCCTCTCCCCCTCTCCCTCCCCTCCCCTCTCCCCCTCTCCCTCCCCTCCCCTCTCCCCCTCTCCCTCCCCTCTCCCCCTCTCCCCCTCTCCCTCTCTCCCTCCCCTCCCCCTCTCCCTCTCTCCCTCCCCTCCCCTCTTCCCCTCCCCTCTCCTCCTCTCCCTCTCTCCCTCCCCTCCCCTCTCCTCCTCAGTCCCTCCCCTTCCCTCTCCCCCTCTGTC
>NC_061836.1:34319442-34339442 GCF_019202785.1 Penaeus chinensis
TTTGGGCAGCGACGAGGCTCTCCCAAACAAGTAAAGAACGAGTTGTGTGGGCCGTGAGGGCATAGTGGTGGGCGAGTGGGCGTCAGGAAACTTGTTATGCCAGCGCCGAGTGGACCTTCATTAAGCGATGACTCATGGCACTACTTTGTCTGTATCGGCAACAGAAGGCCTCGTTGCGCGCGGGCGAGGGTATGACCCTTGCCTCCTGATGCGCCAGAGGCTGTGACCCTTCGCAGATCGCTGCTTTTGTCTGCTTGCCATGGGCATTTGAGAGCGCTTGCTTGAGTGACGAATGCGGTTATCATGTATTTTATGCAAGGTCAGTAGCAAGACCGATGTTTCTAGCTGGACTCGGGCATCCGGCCGGGCGAGGGGCCCGGACGTGCTTTGTGGTGGTTTATGGCTCAGTTGCCATTAGCAGCTAATCCCTGGCGACCTTCCTTCCGGATATTCGTACCCTTATGGCAACATTTGAAGCTGCTTGATGCTTACCGGAATGAGAATGAGGGACATATATGGGGAGCGAATAAGTCCTTTCCCTCGGCAGTTAAACCTAATAATATGCAAAGCTTTGAGAAATTTCTTCTGAGGACCGTTTTATATCCGTACTTTATTGCTGTGAGCATCAGGCACGTTGAGTATCTTGTCGCTCGACTAAAAATCAATATATCGAAAGCTCGACTGTCATTAAAGCAGAATCTTTCCCCATCTCTCCAAGCCCTAACAGTGTCTTGGTCTCTGTTACGAGAACGCCCGAGACTCCTCTCCGTAAGATTGCTTTTCTTATTTCATCGCCGTGGCAACGGAAGGCGCCTGTTGTTGCTGCCACGATTTACAGCTGCCTCGCCTTCGGGCATATTAGGTCTCTGCGTGATCTTCCTGGCTTGATGACGGACCTCGAGGGCGTTTTGTTACAGCTGAGAGCTCCGTCATTATCATCTGTTCTACCCCGACCTCTCCTTCCACCCTTTCCTATCCTCTTTCAATTCGCTTTTCTCACATCACCCCCTTTCTGTCTCCCCGCCCTTCGTTTCTTTCCACTTCCTTCTCCAACCTTTACCTTGTCCTCCCTCTCTGCTTCTTTCTCGTCTCCATGTCTCTTCCTCCTTTCCCCTCCCGTATCTCCCTCCCTCCCTTCCTCCTCTCCCCTGCCTGCATCCTTCCTCCATATCCTTTCCTTTCGTAATTCCCTCTTTCCCTCCCTTTTCCATGCCCCCCAATGCCCTTCGCCCCCCCCCCCCCCCCCTCCCCCCTCCCCGTGCGTGTGGCCGGCGAGAGGCGTCTTCTTTACCGCGTCGTTGGCTATCCTCTGCGGAGGAGAGCGCGTCCGCCGCGCAGACGGAGCTTATTGCGGTCGGGATCCTCCTTGTCTGATTCCTCTCGGTCCGGGATTTTAAAGACCTTTACTTCTTTTGCTGAATCTCCTCCTCCTCCTCCTCCTCCTCCTCCTCCTCCTCCTCCTCCTCCTCCTCCTCCTCCTCCTCCTCCTCCTCCTCCTCCTTTTTTACCATCACCGTCGTCCTCTTCAGTGTATCGTAGGTCGCCGTCACCATCATCAGTGCCACACATCAACCTCCTCCGTCTTGCACACCATCATCCTAATTTTCGGCTCATATTTCACCTTTTTCTTCATTATTTTCCTCGTTCACTAACTTTTATTGTGTGCAGCCTCCGAATCCCTCTCCCGGTGCGTTTTTCGCTTTGGCTTTTATTATGTTGGAAACTTATTTTGTTTTTGTGGCCATTTGAAGAACCATTTTGTGTCTGCAGACGCAATGATGCATTACATAGACGTTTTGGTGGAGAGCGTTGTAAAAAGTTGTTCTCGCCACCACCCCTCCACCAGTCACCACACCACCTATCACTTTCCTCCCTAAGTCACCACCAGTCACCATTGCCAGTCGCCACCATCACATGCCGTGGCTCACACGTACACGTGAACATATACGCCCGGATAGTTTCCCAACACCCCCCGCTAGACGAGGCTACATCAATATTATCAGTGTATACAGAGGCTTTTGGTTCATCAGTGGGTCAACTCTTCACGTTATCGAATCGACGTGTTATCGCAAGTGTTTGTGCTATCTCTTGTGTTATCTCGCGGTGTTTTGAGCCCAGCTGGCGCTCGCAGCCGTGGGTGCGGACGGGGGGCGGGGGGGGGGGGGGGCTCGGACCTACGGAAGGCGCTCCTTGGCCTGGCGGGATGGCGGTGGCCGCACGGAGGGGCGTCCGCAGGCGGCATCAGCTGATCCTTTGAGAGTATTTGAACTTAAACTTCCCAATGCACCTCCTTCATTGGAAAAAAAACTTGATTGTTGATTCCTCTCCATTCCCACTTTGCTCCCACTTCTCTTCTTCCTCTTCCTTTTCTTCCTCCTCCTGCTCTTCCTCCTCCCTGCTCTTCCTCCTCCTTCCTGCTCTTCCTCCTCCTTCCTGCTCTTCCTGCTCTTCCTCCTCCTTCCTGCTCTTCCTCCTCCTTCCTGCTCTTCCTCCTCCTTCCTGCTCATCCTCCTCCTTCCTGCTCTTCCTCCTCCTTCCTGCTCTTCCTCCTCCTTCCTGCTCTTCCTCCTCCCTGCTCTTCCTGCTCTTCCTCCTCCTTCCTGCTCTTCCTCCTCCTTCCTGCTCTTCCTCCTCCTTCCTGCTCTTCCTCCTCCTTCCTGCTCTTCCTCCTCCTTCCTGCTCTTCCTCCTCCTTCCTGCTCTTCCTGCTCTTCCTCCTTCTTCCTGCTCTTCCTCCTCCTTGCTGCTCCTCCTCCTCACCATCCCCATCCTCATCCTCATCCTCATCCTTCTCTTTTTCCTCCTTCCTCCCCCTCCCTTCACCCTCCTCCCTCCCCTACTCCCCTGTTTCTGTCACACAAAACTGGGCCTTTGCAGCACCGCTCTCCTTGTCCCGGCTCCACTTCCCCTTCGCCGCCCCTCGGTTATCTGTGAGCCTCGCTAAAGTGGAGTTAGAGCTTGTGGATGATGAGGGCCCTTGGGCGTGGACGGGCGCCTAATTGCGTTGATATGGGCGAGAGGGGTGAGGGAAGGGGGCGAGAAGAGGGGGGAGAGAGGAAAGGAAATGTGTGAACGAAACCGCCGTTTAGGAAAAAAGGAAAAACTTGTACCTTATCCGTGAGCCTTGGGTAAATCTGGTCATGAATGCTAGTTCATGGAATGCTTGTAATTTGGGTTACATACCGCTTGTAATCCCATAAAGAAAAGGAAAGGGGGGAGGAGCTGGAGGAGGGGGGAAGGAGCAAATTGGGGAGGAAGAGGAAGAGCAGAAGCCGAGAAAGGAGAGTGGGGGTTGAAGGGGGGGGGGGGGGAGGCGATAAGGAAACCGCAGCAATTCGCGTAATCTGGCAAGTGGGGTTTGTGTGTATCCTTCCAGTCTGAGCGAAAGCCTTATCAGTGCCTCCAGGGCGCGGTGAGGCGAGAGGGTCCGCGCCAAGGAGCAGCGCTATCTCCCGCGGGGCCTGTCAGGCTCATTCGGCGTCGCGCTCAAGTTATAGTGTTGATAACAGCGGTCGCATCCCCTGCGCACTATTGGGCAGGGCAGGGGGCAGGGGGGCAGGGGCAGGGGCAGGGGGTAAGGGGAAGCGAGAGCTGCTGACGAGGGGAGAATTACAGATGGTGAACGAGGAGAGCGTAGAAGGCGAGTGGGAGGAGACGCCTGGGAGGGAGAAGGGAAGGAGGGAGAGAGGAAGGGAAGGAGGGAGAGAGGGGGGGGGGGGGGGGGGGGGGGGGGGGGGTTGGGAAAGAGGGAGAAGAAAGGAGGGGGGGGAAAAGGGAGAGGGGGGATTTTCGGCCCGGGCCCCGGTTTTTCCCCCGAGGTTTCTTGCCGTGGGCCCCTTTGGGCCCGGGGAAAAGCTACCCGTTTTCCCAGTGACCCGTTCCGCGTCAGTCCCCTTTATTTGTCGGAGGCACCGGTGTAGCCGTGAGCTCTTTTGGTGAAAAAAGGGCCCGGGAAGCCAAGGGCCAAAACCTAACAAGACCGCAAGAAATTTGCCCAGACTAATCGCGATTTTTTTGTTTGGAAGATGAGTGGAGAGCGCCAGCGTGATGCTGATTTTTATTGTTAGAAAATCCAGTGTCGGATATTGAGTGAGACGAGCGACATGCCGCTGTGGGACGATGGCGAAGAGGGAAAAGGTTTCTAAATCTTTGTATAATCTGCTAAAAAATATATATATATTATAAAATCGTCCAATTGTCAATATGTAAAAATGATACCTCAGAAAAAGTAAAATGACGCCGATAAAAAAAGTCGTGAAAAATGTCTGTGGGGGGAAAAGGGGCAGCTCTTTGCTATAACTCTGCTCTCCCTCCGAAAGTGTAAATTATTTTGACATTTTTGCACAGGCTCGAGGGAAAGCCATGCGCGACAACTGAGCCAATAATGTTTCATGGCGGGAATAACAGAGGGGGAGAAAGGGGTTTGGTGAGGGGAGATAACCAATAATGAAAGCGAGGGTGAGGAGTGAGGGGAATTTATGCCTTGGCAGACTGGTGGCAGGCAGGGAAGAGGGAAGGGGGAAGAAAAAGGGGTGAAGAGGGAGGCGGGGAGACAAAGATGGGAAGGGATAATTGAAGGGAGAAATAAGTGGAAGAAAACTAGGACAGAAAAGAGGATAGAATACGGAAAGGAAGGGCCGGGAGAGAGGAAACGAGCGAATAGCAGCTCCCCCTCCGTGCTGGGTCGTAAGTTAGCAAGACGAGGGAGGAGCGGGAGCACAAGTAAGGGCGAGAGCACAGGCAGGAGACTGGGCCGGAGTGGGAGCGGAGTAGGACGAGATCCGCCAACATAAAATTGGGTCCGGGACGGCTAAAGGGTCAAATGGTCACTAAAAAAGTTTGGGAATTGATCGCGAAGCCGAGCAGGAGCGGCACCTCGGCTACCTTCCCTGGCCACACCTGCACGGCCTTCGCGGATCTCTCCGGAGCGCCGTCTGTTAGGGCGAGGGTGGGTAGGTAGGGAGATAGGTTGGGGGGAGATAGGTAGGGGGGGGAGGCCTCGCGAGGAGACTCGGTGCCCCGCGGAGCCCTCGCTGCAACTCGCGGAGAGGGGGGCTGAGGAGGAGGATCCTGTGGAGTGAGAGAGGACTATGCTGTAAAGTGTGCGGTGGCTTGGGAGATATCGCGAAGCGGTAGCAAAGCGGAAAGAGAAGTAGAAAGGAAGAGCATATATAGGAATTAAGAGTATATATAAGAATTACATGAAAAGAAAAGTTGAAAGAGAAAGAATGGCGATGGAAGACGGGCGTGCCTAGGGGCTGGGAGTGAACGTCGGGACTTGAAGCGAGGGACAAAAGCGAAACAGCTGTTTGCGGGCGCGTTTAAATGAGCTGTCACGATCCTAATTATTCTTCGCAAGGGGCTCATCCTTCCCGACGGGGCGCCTCCCGGTGGATGGCATCCCTGCGTGCGTCCATGTGTGCCATTTCGAGCCAGACTCGTGGAAATCCTATCAAGCTTTTTTTCGGGCGGGGGGGGGGGGGGCGACCAGCTGTTGCTGTGAGTAACGTAGCGTGACCTGGCCCGCTGTCGGTCCCGCACAGCCTGTATCGCACGCTAATTGCGTGCGCGCGCTATCAACACGGCGCTCGGGACTCGCCTGCGCAGACGGCAGTTGTTCGCATAAAGTTTCGGAGTGCTCTGGGATTTCTTTTTATTCCTTTTAAATGAATGGTGAAAACACACTACCGTGTAAATGTAAAACTAGATGTATTGAAAACGAGATCCTCAGGTCTGAGGTTTCACTGGCTGCTGGGAACGCGGGCAAGTAAGGGAGAGTTGTGAGAATTGTTTGCTTAATTTAATTCATAATGTCTAGGAAATGGATTAGCGTTAGGTCTACATTTTGGAGCTGTTTAGCTATGTAGTCGGCCAGGTATGCCGAGTTCCGAGCAGCCGAAGAGGGGACACCGCTCTGGCACTCGTGTGGCCCCTCTAGTTGATTCTAGTTGACAGGGAACAATCCGAACGAGGGGGGGGGGGGGGGGTAGGGTTTTAGCAGTGCTCAGGTGGACGAGGAATGGGGAAGTGAAAATAGTTACCTTATCAGTATTAGCTCCTGTAAGTAAATGTTATTGGCCTAATGGACAAGTGGGGAAATAAGAAGGGGGGGGGGGGGGTAAGAAGTGGAGAGATTACAAAGATTAGCAACAGTGATAAATTATGATGGAACATGGTGGAAATGCGAAGGGGATTGGATTGCCTCTAGCAGAGCGAACAGTCAGTGACGAGGAATGGTAAACAAGGGGGCGAGATGAACCGTTCAGCAATACGAGCTGAAAGTGGGTGGACGGTAAGAATACCACGTGGGAAATCTTCAGTCTAGAGTTTTCATATTTGTTAGGCTTTGACACGTTGATATTCTGTCATATAACCTGTTACTATATGATGCAATCCACCGATCAAGTTGTATGGCATGTAGTTATGTGCCTGACTATGCGTGAATGACAGTATGTGGCTATTTGTGCCTACAAGGGACCAGATTTACTTGTTAGAACAGCTGTCCTCTATTATGGCAGTCATTAAATATGTTTGTCATGAAAGTGAACAAGCAATTAATTGTATGATTTAATTTTATTTGTTGACTCGTATCGGGATGATGATGAAACCTCAGTCGAAGGCCGTTCCCCTCCTAGGTTGGGCGCTCCAGTATCAGAATATAGTATTTGCAATGATAGCTTATTCACAAATTCTATCATGGTTATCAATAAATATGCTGATATACATTACTGATTGCAAATAGTATTTTTCAGCGTAAACTACTTATCGTGATGTACACTTTCTTATCTTTATATAAACTGAAGAATTACTGGTTTTATTTTTTATAAATGACGGTTTTACAAAAAAAAAGTAATAACGTGTACGTTTGTATTATATTCTATAAAAGTATGTGTATTTATGTATGAAGTCGAACACGCACAGATAAAACCGGAAAGTTGCCGCACTGTTCTCCCGAGCAGGCGCTTCACTCGTCCATTCCAAGCATTCCACATGTGGCCAGTTTCATTCGACTGAAAGGGAAGTGTGGAGTTCGTAACCTTAACCCTTTTCCCCGTCACCTCAAGAGTTGGCCACATCTGCGCCGCACAAACCCTGACGCCCCCGCCCTGCCTCTCACGGTGCGCCCTCTCCGCCCGCACGCGCTTCCTTTTCGTTTGATTGCAACTGTGCAGTAAGTATTAGTATTGCTTACTAAAAGCCGCTGCCTTGAAAGTGATACATTTTCAAGTAAACCTTTCCTCCGGCACAGCGCAGTGATTCGCCCCTCCGTTCCCCCTCGACCGAGCTTTCCCCTTCCCTTCCTCGAGCTCCTCTTGAAAGAGATCAAAGGGGCGCTGCTTTACCGAAAGACGCTGTTATGGGCCGTTAACATAGTTTTGTATTATAACACATACTCTTTAAAGTCTTACAGCCGAGTAATGGTTGTCATTTCCCCGCAGGTATGTGTTTTTCCCGTAGCGCATTAGCACCAAGACTGTAGTCGCGGACGTGTAAATAACGTTGATGATATTGTTTGTATAAATGCTAATAAGTGTGCGAGTGCACATGCCCATACGCGCGTGCGTGCCTGTGGCTGATAACATGACTTTTTTTTTTAGCGGAAACGCAGACCAACTACGAATAAACATAGCTCGTCGTTCGTGTGTGACTAACTTGTTGAAGTTGGAAACTTTTTTCTACTTCTTCCCCACTTGACTTGTTGCTTTAGATAATTACATATGCGGTGCGTGTAGAGAGGAGGCAGGCGTTGCACTGAGGTGACACCGCTGGCCCAGATGCCCGCCTTCACAAACCCTCAGGTGCCTCGCTGCAACCCACTGCCTCGTGTACCAAATGCTCCCATTAGTTAGTAGGCTGCAATTCCTTTCCTTTCTTTAGTGTTGCGCTTTGTAGGGCTATCCGCAGGAAAGGTCTCTGGGGTTACCTCATCGACGACTTCCAGCGGAGGTCGCGTGCGAGCGTTCCGGCGCTGCGGGACATCGGCCGTGCAACTTCCGACAACGACGACGTCGGTGAAGGGTTTGCGGCGCGTCCGTGAAATAGGACGATGTGTTTGGAGAACGTAGAGGTGTTAATCATGGTTCTTGATCATGCTCGATCATGGCGCTTTGGCTAGTAATGTGTCTGAAGGCTATCGTACTCTGCGACCGTTGCTTCGATTGTCAGCTGCATATCTGATAACTTTTTTTGGAAGTATGCAGTTATCTGGTGGACGCCCTTTTATCTGGTTGGCGACTCATGACACAGCTTTGCAGGCCAGCGAACGCCCTGCAAGCTTCGGTTGCCCGAGGCGGCGCTCTGTTCATTCGAACTGCAGAGAGCTCTGACCACGGATTCATCCAAAGCCCAAAAACTAAACAACTAAGCTAAGCAACTTTGTTTAGGCGCTTGATGATATCAGAAGTTTAGTTTGTTTATTTGTACTCACAAATGACCTGTGACGAGAACGACCACAAGGAGATGAAGTGTGCAAGACTGGCAGTGGTCTTTGCTTGATCATTTTCATGTTAAATTCTCCCTGCGACGGACCTGTGAGAGCCAGACAGATTTTCATTTATGGTGTATATCGCGCTCGTCTATAACGAGTCGTAAAACGAAAGGAGCTGCGTACGCAAGGCGCAGGAATCGTGCTCACAGAGGCAGCGTCGAGCGAGTGTTGCGGGCGCGCTCGAGCGCCGCCGCCTGGAGTGAGAGTAGGGTAGAGGGGGTGGGGGGCTTTCTCGCCAGGGGCGGCGACGCCGAGCAGGTGCTCGGTCTTCAGCAGTGGTCGCGGGAGGATTTCGTCATGAGGATGCACCTGTGAGGGCGCCGACTTGAACTTACCAGGAAACCCATTAAGTTGACGTTCCTATTTCCGACCTTTTTCACTTTCTTTAATTTGTTAGGAGAATTATGTCGCGTGCATAGTTAATGTGCCTCGCGAGACTTTCTAGAGTAGCAAAGATAATGGAAGTTGTAGGAGACGGCTCAGTGAGAGTCATGGTTACCCCCTCCTTTCTCGCTCTCGCTCTCGCTCTCGCTCTCGCTCTCTCTCTCTCTCTCTCTCGCTCTCGCTCTCGCTCTCGCTCTCGCTCTCGCTCTCGCTCTCGCTCTCGCTCTCGCTCTCGCTCTCGCTCTCGCTCTCGCTCTCGCTCTCGCTCTCGCTCTCTCTCTCGCTCTCTCTCTCGCTCTCTCTCTCGCTCTCTCTCTCGCTCTCTCTCTCTATCTCTCTCTCTCTCTCTCTCCTCTCTCTCTCTCTCTCTCTCCTCTCTCTCTACTCTCCCCTCTCCCTCTCCCTCTCCCTCTTCCCTCTCCCTCTCCCTCTCCCTCTCCCTCCCTCCCTCTCCCTCTCCCTCTCCCTCTCCCTCTCCCAACCTAACCTAACCCTCGCTCGCTCGCTCGCTCGCTCCCTCCCTGCACGGAACGTTGACATTATCGTATTTGACTCGTGTTCTACAATATTTTTCCTTTTTTTTACATATTGTACATGTTTGCGTGACCTGTTGTTCACACAGGTGTGGGTACAAGTTCCAGGTGTTTGCGCAGACAGGTCGGTGAGAAGCACCGTCGTGCCCCCGAGGAAAGTGGTTGCAAGGCCTCCTACCTGCTGTGGCGCGGGCAGCAGGAGCGAGGATATCGGGCAGGCGTGGCGGACATGGTCAGGCGTCGCTTAGTTCGCGGGATTTTCCTTTCCCTTCCACCTTTTGCATTCCCTCCTATCGTTTAGGTTTGGTTGGCTTCTACGCTTATGTTGTCTTTATGAATTTGAATGCGTTTGGCCCGGGTTATTTGGAAATATACTTTTTCCCTTTGCCTCTTGGCTTATACCGTGCATTGTCCGCGGCCGAGGGAGTGCGCAGGTGGCTCCTCTTGTGAGGATCCTCGGCAGAAAGCCTTATCACCCTCAGGGCCAGAGTCAAGGGTCGGAAACGCAGCCGAGTCTCAAGGTCAGGCGTAGTTGAAGGATGGGCTTTGTACGAAATAAAGCCTCCTGCAGCTCTGCGGCTTCAATTTTGGCGTGCATGGCTCTGTGTCGGCTCTAGGTGAAGGACCGCAGGAGATGGAATAGAGGGGGGTGTTGGCCTATGCACGGGACGTCGGGTAGAAAAGTTCTTCCACGTCACCGGTAGATCTCAAAGAAGCACGCCCTCTTTATTTATTGTTACATTAACTAATATTTTTTTTCTCACCATTTTTATACCATAGTACAAACACGGTAGTGTGTTTTCTCCTTTCACTGTGGGGTGTATTGAACGCTGTTACGCTCCACTCAGCCTTCCATTATATTTGTTATTGTTGGCCGCTGCTTCGAGTGTTGTAAAGGGAAGAACCAAACGGAGGCGCAAGCGTGGCCTCCAAAGGGTCTCCCCCCCCCCCCCCCCCCTTCGCCCTCCGCCCGTGCCTGATTTCCCCGCGTGCATGCAGCCCGGCTTCACACGCGCTCTCGTCCACGGCCCTTTTCTTATCTGCGCTGCAGGTCTACCTGTGGCATCCATGCCGTAACTGCTCCCACTCTCGTCCCCATCACGGTACTGAGCGTCAAGTACTTATTCCCTGGCACCCTTCTGACGCGCGAGAGCTCACGGACCCCAAGCACCTGCCACTCGTCCTCGGGGCCCAGCTGAGCGGAGGTTTTACTGCCGTCCTATTCCTTCCTTCATTATTCTTTCTCCTTCCCTTCTGCCCCTGTCTTTGCCCTTCTGTTGCGTTCATCAGTAACGTTTTCCTCGCACTGGCGTTTATTTCTGTGCCTCTACAGTAACCCTTAGTAATATGTGCAACGCAAGAAATATTAAATAACGAATTTGTGAACAATCCTGCATATAACTGGGTTGTAAAGAGTATAAAAGATGCTTTTAAATTCGCATGAGATTAGTGCAGGCGGGGATGACACCACACGGTCGCCGTTCGGGGCCATTTTGTAATTAATGTGTACATTCTAAACGTAATATGAAGTAGAATGTAGTATTTAATTTGGTACTGGGTAAGCTCCAGGAAAATGTGTTAAGCGTTAAAACTTGTGTGAATTCTACCTGGGCTACGCATGCAGCAAGGCTATAGCATCTCTACGCATCCAAATTCTTTTCCTTTCTCCCTCCTCTCTTCCTGTCCCCCCTCCTCCCTTCCTCTCCCTCTCCTTTCTTCTTCTCCTCCTCCCTCCTCCCTTCCTCTCCCCCCTTCTCCTCTCCTCTCCCCCCTGCTCCTCTCCTCTCCCCCCTGCTCCTCTCCTCTCCCCCCTGCTCCTCTCCTCTCCCCCCTGCTCCTCTCCTCTCCCCCCTGCTCCTCTCCTCTCCCCCCTCCTCCTCTCCTCTCCCCCCCCCTGCTCCTCTCCTCTCCCCCCTGCTCCTCTCCTCTCCCCCCTGCTCCTCTCCTCTCCCCCCTGCTCCTCTCCTCTCCCCTCCACCCCTCCCTTTCTCCCCCTACTCCCCCTCTGCCTCTCCTCACCTCTACTCCCTTCGTGGCTCGGGCGGCGAGGCGTTGCCTGGGCGGGCGCGACGGGCACTTGGGCGTTCAGGCTTCGTTGTTCGCCGAGCCTTTGTCGTCGTCCCGCGGGCGGCGGGTCGCGGCGGCGGGTCGCGGCGGCGGGTCGCGGCGGCGGGTCGCGGCGGCGCTCGCGGCGGCGCTCGCTTGGTCCGCCAGTGTTGTTTGGGGGGGGGTTTGTCGAAGCCGCCTTACTCGGATGCCTTTTCCCGGTTTTGCTTTTTTCTTTCAGAGTGCTTTGCAACTTTGATGAGGTATTGGTGTGTATGTGCGCGTATGCCTGCTTGCATGTGCAATTGGCTGTTACAGATGGTAAGCAAATGAATGGGTGTCCTGAATGCAACGCGAGGCACGGGCACAGTGAGCAGTGCCGTAAGGGGCACAGGAGTATTCCTGTGGCAGTGAACTCCGCCCTCGCGGTAGGGCGGACACCCTGACGTCACCGCTCGCACCTCTGCGACTGAGTCACCGTTGCGTGTCTGGCTGTCTGAGCAGAGACGCCTCGCCGGCCGGGCCGTGTGCGTGCGTGCGTGCCTCATGGCGGCATCCCAGAGGCATCATCCCTGTGTCGCCGCCGCCGCAGCCCTC
Organism: Penaeus chinensis; assembly: GCF_019202785.1. Classification (NCBI taxonomy): domain Eukaryota; kingdom Metazoa; phylum Arthropoda; class Malacostraca; order Decapoda; family Penaeidae; genus Penaeus; species Penaeus chinensis. The sequence continues at coordinate 34,331,490 of NC_061836.1, forward strand.
GCGCTGCCGACGCCCTTCCTTGTTGACTCTTTTCCGGCCCTTTAATTCGTCGACGATGTTTTGCGAGCTGCTGCTGCTGCCAACGCGAGCATGTCGTGTTCATGTAATTGATATGGCGCGCGAATATCCGTGGTGGTCGCGTGCAAGCCGGACTGTTTTATTAGCTTTCGGTCGGGAGGGGGAGGCAATCCGGCGAGGGGGGGGGGGTGGAGGGGAACGGTAATGAGCTCGGATCCTTGGCAGAGGCGGGGGGGGGGGGGGGGCGCCGCCGATCAGGCCGTCTGCTTGATGGCCGAGGTGGCAGTGCTTGGCGTCCCTTTCGCGGAACTGCGCGTCACTCAAAGGACTTCTGCGTGACTGCAAGGGGCAGTTTTGGATTTTAAGGACTTTTTCGACATAAGGTCTTTCAGGGGCGTGCTCGCGTCCTGTTGGTTTCACTCGCAGAGGGGCCGGTTTGCTTGGGTTGTTGCCTCGTCCTTTTCCATCACTTGTTTTTCTCCCTACATTACCGAGACGCCTTCGTAAACTAGGTCATATTTCTATGCAAATCTAGCCCGACTACCTGTTTGAGAAAATGGAGTGTGTGCAAGCACATTCGCACGAAAAAATGGGACAAATAAAGCAGAAACAGAAAGCGAATGAGGAAGAGCAAGAGGAGGGAGGGAGAGAGAGAGACAGACAGAGAGACAGACAGACAGACAGACAGACAGACAGACAGACAGACAGACAGACAGAGAGAGAGACAGAGAGAGAGAGAGAGAGAGAGAGAGAGAGAGAGGAGAGAGAGAGAGAGGAGAGAGAGAGAGAGGGAGAGAGAGGGAGAGAGAGAGGGAGAGAGGACAGAGGGAGAGAGAGAGAGAGAGAAGAGAGAGAGAGGGAGAGAGAGACAGAGAGAGAGAGGAGAGAGAGGACGAGAGAGAGAGGGAGAGAGAGGAGAGAGAGAGACGACAGAGGGAGAGAGAGAGACAGAGAGAGAGAGAGAGAGAGAGACAGACAGAGAGAGGGAGAGAGGAGAGACAGCAGACAGAGGGAGAGAGAGAGAGACAGACAGACAGAGGGAGAGAGGGACAGACAGACAGAGGGAGGGAGGGAGAGACAGACAGAGGGAGAGAGAGAGACAGACAGAGGGAGAGAGAGAGACAGACAGAGGAGAGAGAGAGACAGACAGAGGGAGAGAGAGAGAGAGACAGACAGAGGGAGAGAGAGAGACAGACAGAGGGAGAGAGAGAGACAGACAGAGGGAGAGAGAGAGACAGACAGAGGGAGAGAGAGAGACAGACAGAGGGAGAGAGAGAGACAGACAGAGGGAGAGAGAGAGACAGACAGAGGGAGAGAGAGAGACAGACAGAGGGAGAGAGAGAGACAGACAGAGGGAGAGAGAGAGACAGACAGAGGGAGAGAGAGAGACAGACAGAGGGAGAGAGAGAGACAGACAGAGGGAGAGAGAGAGACAGACAGAGGGAGAGAGAGAGACAGACAGAGGGAGAGAGAGAGACAGACAGAGGGAGAGAGAGAGACAGACAGAGGGAGAGAGAGAGACAGACAGAGGGAGAGAGAGAGACAGACAGAGGGAGAGAGAGAGACAGACAGAGGGAGAGAGAGAGAGACAGACAGAGGGAGAGAGAGAGACAGACAGAGGGAGAGAGAGAGACAGACAGAGGGGAGAGAGAGAGAGACAGACAGAGGGGAGAGAGAGAGAGACAGACAGAGGGGAGAGAGAGAGGACAGACAGAGGGAGAGAGAGAGAGACAGACAGAGGGGGAGAGAGAGAGACAGACAGAGGGGGAGAGAGAGAGAGACAGACAGGGGAGAGAGAGAGGGGGAGAGAGAGAGACAGACAGAGGGGGAGAGAGAGAGAGACAGACAGAGGGGGAGAGAGAGAGAGACAGACAGAGGGGGAGAGAGAGAGAGACAGACAGAGGGGGAGAGAGAGAGAGACAGACAGAGGGGGGAGAGAGAGAGACAGAGAGAGGGGGAGAGAGAGGAGACAGACAGAGGGGAGAGAGAGAGGACAGACAGAGGGGAGAGAGAGGGAGACAGACAGAGGGAGGAGGAGAGGAGACAGACAGAGGGGAGGAGAGAGAGACAGACAGAGGGGGAGAGAGAGAGAGAGACAGGACAGAGGGGGAGAGAGAGAGAGACAGACAGAGGGGGAGAGAGAGAGAGACAGACAGAGGGGGAGAGAGAGAGAGACAGACAGAGGGGGAGAGAGAGAGAGACAGACAGAGGGGGAGAGAGAGGGAGAGAGAGAGACAGACAGAGGGGAGAGAGAGAGAGACAGACAGAGGGAGAGAGAGAGAGAGACAGACAGAGGGAAAGAGAGAGAGAGAGAGAGACAGACAGAGGGAGAGAGAGAGAGAGACAGACTGAGGGAGAGAAGAGAGAGAGACAGACGAGGAGAGAGAGAGGGCGATGAGAGAGAGAGACAGACAGAGGGAGAGAGAGAGAGAGACAGACAGAGGGAGAGAGAGAGAGGAGACAGACAGAGGGAGAGAGAGAGAGAGACAGACAGAGGGAGAGAGAGAGAGAGACAGACAGAGGGAGAGAGAGAGAGAGACAGACAGAGGGAGAGAGAGAGAGAGACAGACAGAGGAGAGAGAGAGAGAGACAGGACAGAGGGAGAGAGAGAGAGAGACAGACAGAGGGAGAGAGAGAGACAGACAGAGGGAGAGAGAGAGACAGACAGAGGGAGAGAGAGAGACAGACAGAGGGAGAGAGAGAGACAGACAGAGGGAGAGAGAGAGACAGACAGAGGGAGAGAGAGAGAGCAGACAGGACGAGGGATGAGAGAGAGACAGACAGAGGGAGAGAGAGAGAGACAGACAGAGGGGGAGAGAGAGAGAGACAGACAGAGGGAGAGAGAGAGAGACAGACAGAGGGAGAGAGAGAGAGACAGACAGAGGGAGAGAGAGAGAGACAGAGAGAGAGAGAGAGACAGACAGAGAGAGAGCGAGAGAGCGAGCGTCCGACAGACAAGGGAAGCCTTGCTCCCGTGTCACTGCCTAGGCTAAATCTCGGAGAGTCCGCTAGGGTGAGCCGTGGGCGGGCTGGAGTGCATCGCGCATCGTTGGGTAAGTGTGGGCGAGGTGTGGGCGTAGGACCAGCAAGAGGGTCGTAGTTACAGGTGGTTATAGTGGCCAGCCCGTCACTTTGCACCATCGGCTCGGTCTGCATACTGGACGTATTTGGAAGTGGGCGGGCGGCGGTACGCCCCTACCTGTCCTGGGTCAGGGGTGGGGAGCCAGGGCCGGGGGATGGGTAGATGTAGGGGAAGAAGTGAAGGCAGTTGGGGGGGGGGGGAGAGGGTGTAGCCAGAGAACGCGGAGCAGTATAAGAAATGCGTAGATGGAGTATAGACCGAGGTAAGGGCAAGGGTCCCTTGTTCCCCCTCGCTCCCTTGTTCCCCCTCGCAGGGAGGGAACGAGGGGACAGAGAGGTGAAATAATAGTTGGAGAGGCGAAAGGGCGCTAGGGAAGGAGAGTAAAAGAGACAAAGAGACAAAGAGAGGAGAGAGAGAGAGAGAGAGAGAGAGAGAGAGAGAGAGAGAGAGAGAGAGGGAGGGAGGGAGGGAGGGAGGGAGGGAGGGGGGGGGGTTATACTGAAAAAAAGTAAATCCGGAAGTAGGCTGGTATCCTGCAGATGCGATGCGTGCTGAACTGACGCCTGACGCACAGATGTGTGGGCGCAGGTGAACCAACACCTGGCCACCTGCTCTTCCGCGCCACGTGCGCTGGCGGGTGTCGGAGGGAACGGAGTGGCAAGGTAAACGTTTCGGGGACGTTGTTCTTCTCGGGAAAAGGATAAAGGCGAACCCGAAGAAGGAATCCTCGAATGCCCGCTTCGAAAGCTCCATAAATCCTCGGTTTGAAATAATTGTAGTTATGTAAATGTGGCGCAGATGCGTACGAATACACATACATACATACATACATACATACATACATACATACATACATACATACATACATACATACATACATACATACACATACACACATACACACATACACACATACACACATACACACATACACACATACACACATACACATACATACATACACATACATACATACATACACACATAGATACATACACACACATACATACATACACACATACATACATACACACACATACATACATACACACACATACACACATACATACACACATACATACATACACACATACACACACACACATACATACATACACACATACATACATACATACATACACATGCATCATACATACACATACATACATACATACATACATACATACATACACATACATACATACATACATACATACATACATACATACATACATACATACATACATACACATACATACACATACATACATACATACACACACATACATACATACACATACATACATACATACATACACATACACATACATACACATACATGCATACGCATACATACACATACATACATACACATACATACATACACATACATACACATACATACATCTATACATACATACACATAAATACATACACATAAATACATACATACATAAACACACTTACATTTATACATACAGGCGGCATGCAAGCAGAGTGATGGGTCTTCTAGCTCGCTGTCTCGAGTCCCCGTCGCGTCGCTTGTCCGCAGGTGCGGCCCCGCGGGCGGCACGGGGCTCGCGGGCGGGAGTGGGCCATGGGCGGCCGGCCGGATGGTTATCAGAGCTACACAATACGCCCATTAAGGCGGGAGGATGCCAGGCCTCGGGCATGTCGCTGGTGCCCCCCCCCCCTCTCTCCCCTCTCCCTTCTCCCATCCCTTCCGCCACGGAAGGAAAGGATGAAATAAGTAAATTGTTTACGTAAGGTGAAGTCGTTTTCTTAAAAAACAAAAGTTTGTGGAGGTCATTTTTGTGAAGTATTTCGCTTTTATAGGTTGACTCCGTCATTTACGTCACCTGTTTATCATCAGTGTCATGATGGTCACTGATCCTTTGGTTTCTTCTAGTTTTACTAAAACTATATAAAGATTCGAGGCGCGGGGTGTTAACGAATCATTCATGGCTTCCTTTTTGTCAATCGGGGCGAGTCTGCTCGCCGCCCCCAATCCATTCCCAGCCCTGAACCCTCGCCGCCCCCACACCAGACGCCCACGCCCTTCCCAACGCCTACTCCCTCGCGCCCACATTCGTCTAGACGCGACTCAAGTGCTCCTTGTCTACCTGTCGGCCATCAGGTGCCCCGTGGTTCTCGCGCTGCCGTCTCCCAGTGCCCATGTTTTCATCATTCAGCAGTTGTGTTCTCAATATCTTCTCATGAGGCCGTGTTTCTCTTTCTCAAATCCTTCCTTAGGTCATTGTTTTAACCGGATGAATTATTACTGTTGTTCTTACGTTCTTGCTGTTGGTTATTGTACATAGATTTGCGTCCACTTCCCTCTGGCCGCGGGAAGCGAACAAATATGCGAGCTTCCGATTCGCTCGGCGTTGCGGGGTCGAACTGCTATGCTAAACTTGGGCCAGGCTACGCCGTCGACGCGATCTATGCTCGATATTAGTCGGCGCGAATGGCAGTCGTGCTGCATAGCAGGGATGGGACATGAGGCTGAGTGGCCGCTGGGCGTGTGAGGCGAAGGAGAGGGCGAGGAAGGTGGTGGTTGGCGCCTGGTTGGTTACCTGGTGCGCGAAGTGGGCGGAGCGCGTTTCGTGGTGCGAGGCTTCGGACCACCTGGTCTGGGCCGCGTCCTCGGCAAGAGAGATCTCTTTGGTTGGATTGAGGGAGAACTGTAGTTTTGTAGTTTTATAGTCTATAGATTGTGGTTTGTTTTGATTTAGGGGAGGAAACGGTTACCGGTAATTTTGGATGGCCAACCAACCTGGAATGAGTTCATGTAAGAATATTAATCATGTTGATGTATATTTCAGAAGCGGTTTCCCCGTCGCAGCGGGGAAGTAGTTTTCAGTCCCATATTTGCAAGTCATTTCAACTTTTTTTCTGGCCAGGGTACGAATTAGGCTTTATTGTGGCGGCCGTCGCTCCGCTTGTGCCCATGTCTTACTTAATAAACGTTTTATTTTCGCTCGAGCAGCCATTCTTCTGTAGGACTGACCAATATTCGTAGTTCATCACAAAGGTATCGATGGGAGTCAAATGGATCCAAACCGGGCAGGACAGCAAAGGCTGGCTGTGACGTCCGTCCTCTTCACTGGTTTTGTATTCGCTGGACGACCTCGTCCACGGGACGACACTTAGATGTTATTAGTCGTCATGGCCGAGTCGTTGCCTTGAATGCCGAGTGCGAGGTTCGAGGTGTTCAAAGGCCTCCAGGACGACCTTATTTTGCTTGTGACTGCCTGAAAGCGGTGTGTTGCATGAGTCCCGAGGTGCGAAACGGGCGCGCACGTCGGAAGTTCAGCTATGACGTGTGCTAAGGAATGCGTTGTTTGAAATGCGGGGCTCGAGTTGATGCCTTTAGAGAATGAAACAGACTTTGAGAAAGGCCAGCGCTGTGATTCAAGGGATTAATATCAGGTCACAGAGTAGTACACATGCCATTCATCCATCACAACCTTTGAAGCCAACAAATTAGAATGATTACAGAAAAGAGCTTTGTGCGTATTACCAGGATCAGACGACATCAGCCAAACACTTACCTCCTACAAGACCGGGTTAGTAACACCGTAACATTCGCGGGACGACGTGATCTGCCGGATTTCCTCCAGACCAGGAAGAACCTCTGCAGCATGGCACTGCTAAAGTCCGTTAGATAAATATTTGTACAGACAGATATTGCTTGTCTCTTTTTTTGCGATGGAATCGCCAGTGCAGTCAAATAGCGTTTCTTCTTGGAAACAGCACCTTTTCAAAATGAACTCGATTATAGTTAAAATTTTATATTGGGTGCCCATCTGCCTCGTCGCTCGCATGCCCGCATGATTCAACGATGAACGTAAGAGTATCCAAAGAAGGCCCAAAGGTTTGTTTGATGGGCACCCAGCTGGGCAGAAATCACAATCTCACGCAGACTCATCCACTGTCGTGTGACAACAAATCGTGCGTATTAGATTAGCTTTTCATGCCGTGGATCGTAGCACGCACGATAAGGTATCATTTCTCTTCTTTCCTGGATTAGCAAGAGTTTTTACTTGACAGAAAAGCAGCGCTCCCGCTCCGGCGTCCCCGACATGTGCGACGTCTGAGAGAATACGCAAGTCCCCCTGGCCGGCCGGGGGCGCTGAGTCAGGCTCGTCTGCGAGGGAGGAACGCCCACTCTCGTTTTCTCTTGGCCGGACGCCGTCGAGCCCAAATTGGCCGGCTTTACTTTTCCTTTCTTTGTCGTTTAGATTTTTGCGCCACGAGTCGAACCTCTTGATTCCGTTTTGCTTTGAAACTGCTTCTGGGATATCTTTGCTTACGGAAGTGACGATGATTTTATCTGGAGCTCTAAGGACACCTAAGGAAGGAAGAGGGCGCTGCCGGGCGCGCGGCCTTTCTTCTACAGCTCCTCCACCGTCTCCCCCTCGCCTCTTCATCCCCCTCTTCCTTACCTCTCCCTTCCCCTTCCCCTATTCCTTCCCTTCCCTCCCTCCCTCCCTCCCTCCCTCCCTCCCTCCCCTCTCATCCCCACTTCTTCCCTTTTCTCCTTTCCCCTACCCTCTTGTTGTCGCCTTTCCTCTCCCTGTCTCTTCTTTCTTCCGTCCTCTCTCAATCCTCTTCTCTTCTCCTCTCTCCTCCTCTCCTCTCCCCTCCCCACTCCTCTCCGCTCCCCTCCCCTGCCCTCTCCTCTCCTCTCCGCTCCCCTCCCCTGCCCTCTCCTCTCCCTCCCTCCCCTCCCCCTTCCCTCTCCTCTCCGCTCCTCTCCTCTCCTCTCCCCTCCCCTCCCCTCCCCTCCCCCTCCCCTCCCCCTCCCCCTCCCCTCCCCTCCCCTCCCCTCCTCTCCCCTCCCCTTCCCT
>NC_061836.1:34344442-34354442 GCF_019202785.1 Penaeus chinensis
CCGTACCGCATGCTAGGTGGTCTGAAAGGCTGTAACACAAGGCACTCTGTGATATAATGTACAAGCATTCGCTTATATTCTTCATTACACAGTTTACACTTAGTTTCTTCGATGACCTGCCAGTACAGTCTATCTCCAAGCCAGATTCTTGCAGTCACACATCACACTGTCTTGTTCTTGTTTTATGTAAATCATAGATGAATGAATCTTGCGTAAACCCGCCATGCCCTCTTGGAAGGAAACTTTAATGATGTATAAAATCCTAGGAAGAGGTATCCCAAGATCTATATTCACACTTCGCTCGTCACATGCTGACTTTGCTAGGCGATCAGCATGATCATGCCTAGGGATTCCAACATGTGGAATCCACACAAAACGTATTCATGGCCTCGTTCTTTTGCACAATACACGTTTATACTGATGCCATTTGCAGTATTTCCTGCACCTTTATCCCGAGTGGTCAGAGCCTGGAGAGCACTCTGTGAATCGCAAAAAATGGCCCCTGAGCCTTGATTTAATAGAAATTCGGTGGCCGTGAGTATCCTCTGCTTCTCAGGACAGGCGTGCGAGTTCCGCGGATTCTCCGGTCCCCCAGCTGACGGTGAAACTGACAACGCAGCTGACACACTTCCTAGGTTTGTGGTCCTTAGATGGCAATAATGTTTTGCGTCGTGGTTCGTTGAGGGTGCTGTTGCACAGACTGCTGTGTTACCGAACAGGACAGAATCGCTGTCGTCGCGGACAACGGCCTCTTGAACTGCGCTTCCTTGGCGGAGTTTCGGACAGATAGCCTCTGCCCGCGCGGCCACAAGCGCCGTCTGTTCGCGAAGGCGGGTGTGTCAAGTGCCTCTTCGCACGTGGCTTCCGGAGGCCGCCGACCCTGACCCTGGGCTGGCGCGTCGCAGGTGCGGACAGACAGGCACAGACAGAGAGGGGAACTCCTGGAGTGGGCAAGTCGCAGGCTGAAAGGCTGTGTGTCGAGGAACGGTCTCGAGATGCACAAGAGCGCAGGCTTGTGTTGCACCACATTGTGAGGGATGATTGTATAGCGAGAGCGCCACATCTCCGGAGGCAGATTTTCAATTAACCCGGTCAAAAGACGTGTGCACACCTCAAGAGAAAGTAATTTACTGTGAGGGGCTTCACGTGCTCTTACGTTGGCCGCCTCCTTTGTGAGTTTTCCCAGCCACCCGCACACCGCCGCCGCCGCCGCCGCCTCTTCCTCCCTCCTCCCGTTCCTCTTCCTCCCTCCTCCCGTTCCTCTTCCTCCCTCCTCCCGTTCCTCTTCCTCCCTCCTCCCGTTCCTCTTCCTCCCTCCTCCCGTTCCTCTTCCCGTTCCTCTTCCTCTCTCTTCCTCCCTCTCTCTTCCTTTCCGCCCGACCTTCCCACCTCCGCCCACACACGTTTCCCCTTCCCGAGAGAGGAGAAACGTTCTTAGGTGACCTGCTTGGAAACGTTTGATCGCACGGCCGCGGAGTTGATTCAGCCCCCCCCCCCCCCCCCCCCGAGCTGCTGCCTCGTTTTAACTGTGGCGGTCACTTAGGAGGTTCTCTTGCAGACCTCCACGCACACACGCACACACGCACGCACGCACGCACGCACGCGCACTCACTCAGTAACCTCCACGTTTTTAGTACCGTTTTCTGGCAAAAGTGAAGGAGCTTCGGCCCAGGCTTTAAGGGCGAGTCAGAGACTGAGCCGATTCTGAGCCTTGGAAGGCGCGGCGCGGCATTGCGAGTCGCACGGATGATCGGCCTTGATGAGCACGAAGAGGCTGAGACTCGGGGGGGGGGGGGGGAGTCCATCTGCACGGGTCCTCTCAGGCTGAGGCCCGTAAATGAGCAGCCGTGGGGCTTTGTGACAGAAGCTTCTCGGGAACACGTTAAGAATGCGAAATATGACGTGACGGAATCGGAAAGAGGGGAGACGCACGCTTGAGTGAGCATGGGGGGGGGGGGGGTAACAAGTTGATACGGCGACACGTGAGCAAATCTGCTGGGCAGATGACGTGCGCATGCGCGGATGGAGCGCAGGTAAACCAAACAAGCAAGCAGCAGGAGGAGCCTAGAGAGGCAAAGGCGAGCGCTAAAGAATTTCGATTAATGAAATATTTGAATAGGCAAAGAGGAATTGAATAAGATAAGAATGTGCTTCCGGGGAAGGAGAAGCTCTTCAAAGGATCTAGACGTGATGAACACGAACAGCCCGGTCTCGCAAGGACAACGCTCAGGCCTCTCCGTCGATGTCCCGTCCCTGCTCTCGATCCCCGTCGGGCGGCCTCCCCGAAGCGCCGTGCAGGCAGCCCCCCCCCCCCCCCCCTCGTTCCCACTATATCCCTGTGTCTCCTGAACCCGCGCCGCCGTTTCCATTGATCATAATCGCGGGTCAATGGAAGTCAGAGATGGTATCAGCGGCGCTGCCTCCGCGCCTGGCAGTTGGCGGCTGCGGAAGCCGAGGGCGCCGTGGCCGCAGGACGTAAGGTCGCAGACTTCCTGGGTTTGTGTGCGCCAATAGACCTTACTATTGCCATCTTGATCTGCGGAAGTGGAAGAGCGGATTGGGCTGGGTTGATGGGACTGGTGGCAGGCGGGTGGGTAGATTTCATTGGAGTGGCGGAGGCGGGTTGATTGTTCCCTCATTCCCTCGGATTCGAGCTGGCGTGTGATGGCCGTTTCGTGGACCGACGTGGGCGGATCCTCGTGCATGACTTCCCAATCAGCAATCTTTTGTTGGAAGTATTGTCATTTTTCTTTCTTCCTTCCGGACAATCCTTGACAGGTAGCGGAGAGATGTCGGCAGCTACAGCGCCGGGCATGCGGGGGAGAGCGCGGCGCTGGGCCACGTACGAATGACCCCGGGTGCTCTGAGCGACGCAAAGGATGGGAATGGGCTTGCCTAAGCGCACTTTGTTGCGTTAAGCTACTTCGCCGCTGGCAGGTCCCGACCGCCCGGGGCCCTGCCTGCCGTCCTCTGCACCCTCTATGCCCCCACCGCTCCTCTACCCCCCCATCCTCACCCCACAACAAAACCTCTCCATTCCCGCCCCTTCGCCCGCACCCGCCCGCACCCGCCCGCACCCGCAATCTCGGGACGGAGAAGGGATGCCTTGGGGCTACCTCTGGTGCCCCCGCCATCTCCTGCCCCGTCTTCGCTTTGCCTCGCCAGCCCTACCTTCGTGTTTGCCTTTCCCTCATCTCCATTGCTTCATTTTCCTTTCCTTCGTCTTCACTTCGCCCTCGTCATCCTTGCCTTCGGCGTCGTCCCCCATAGACGCCACAGGCTTTTGAATTTAGGCCTTTGAACTTCGGGCGTTAGAATTTCGTCCGTTTGGACTCGAATGGACCAAGTCCAGCCGTGGGTCTCTTGGTGGCGCGTGCGCCGAGCAGCCTTGCGACGGCAGCCGTGTCGCTTCTGCTACGTGTTCTCGGCGCCCGAGTCGGCAGTAACATTTCGAATTGTCTTTCGTCCTGCTGGTGAGATGCCTTAAAGCCCTAAAGAATGGTAGGTTTCACGCTGGCCTGGGCACAAAAAATCTGAGCAGGCCTGCTGTCGTAATTGTGTCCGCTCGTCCCCGAGACAGTATCGGCCTCGCCAGGAGACAGCTGGGGCCACAGATTACCCACACGGGTCATGCAAATGTGGGCCTTCTGGGTTGAGGGCATAAGGGCGAGGATCCCTATTGTGTAGAGGATCCCTGTTTACGTGGGGGTGTAGCAGATAAAATTAGCCGGAGGGTGTTTGCTTCAAGCGAGCGAGTGAGTGAGCGAGTGGATGGGAGAGCGAGTGAGCGAGTGGATGGGAGAGTGAGTGAGTGGATGGGAGAGTGAGCGAGTGGATGGGAGAGCGAGCGAGCGAGTGGATGGGAGAGTGAGCGAGCGAGTGGATGGGAGAGTGAGCGAGCGAGTGGATGGGAGAGTGAGTGAGTGGATGGGAGAGCGAGCGAGCGAGTGGATGGGAGAGTGAGCGAGCGAGTGGATGGGAGAGCGAGCGAGCGAGTGGATGGGAGAGTGAGTGAGCGAGTGGATGGGAGAGTGAGTGAGGGAGCGAGTGGATGGGAGAGTGAGTGAGGGAGCGAGTGGATGGGAGAGTGAGTGAGGGAGCGAGTGGATGGGAGAGTGAGTGAGGGAGCGAGTGGATGGGAGAATGAGTGAGGGAGCGAGTGTATGGGAGAGTGAGTGAGTGAGCGAGTGTATGGGAGAGTGAGTGAGGGAGCGAGTGGATGGGAGAATGAGTGAGGGAGCGAGTGTATGGGAGAGTGAGTGAGTGAGCGAGTGTATGGGAGAGTGAGTGAGTGAGCGAGTGGATGGGAGAGTGAGTGAGGGAGCGAGTGGATGGAGAGTGAGTGAGGGAGCGAGTGTATGGGAGAGTGAGTGAGTGAGCGAGTGTATGGGAGAGTGAGTGAGTGAGCGAGTGTATGGGAGAGTGAGTGAGGGAGCGAGTGTATGGGAGAGTGAGTGAGGGAGCGAGTGTATGGGAGAGTGAGTGAGGGAGCGAGTGGATGGGAGAGTGAGTGAGGGAGCGAGTGGATGGGAGAGTGAGTGAGGGAGCGAGTGGATGGGAGAGCGAGTGGATGGGAGAGCGAGTGGATGGGAGAGCGAGTGGATGGAGAGCGAGTGGATGGAGAGCGAGTGGATGGGAGAGCGAGTGATGGGAGAGCGAGTGGAATGGGAGAGCGAGTGGATGGGAGAGCGGAGTGGATCGGGAGAGCGAGTGGATGGGAGAGCGAGTGGATGGGAGAGCGAGTGGATGGGAGAGCGAGTGATGGGGAGAGCGAGTGGATGGGAGAGCGAGTGGATGGGAGGAGCGAGTGGATGGGAGAGCGAGTGGATGGGAGAGCGAGTGGATGGTGAGAGCGAGTGGATGGGAGAGCGAGTGGATGGGAGAGCGAGTGGATGGGAGAGCGAGTGGATGGGAGAGCGAGTGGATGGGAGAGCGAGTGGATGGGAGAGCGAGTGGATGGGAGAGCGAGTGGATGGGAGAGCGAGTGGATGGGAGAGCGAGTGGATGGGATGAGCGAGTGGATGGTGAGGAGCGAGTGGATGGGAGAGCGAGTGGATGGGAGAGCGAGTGGATGGGAGAGCGAGTGGATGGGAGAGCGAGTGGATGGGAGAGCGAGTGGATGGGAGAGCGAGTGATGGGAGAGCGAGTGGATGGGAGAGCGAGTGGATGGGAGAGCGAGTGGATGGGAGAGCGAGTGGATGGGAGAGCGAGTGGATGGGAGAGCGAGTGGATGGGAGAGCGAGTGGATGGGAGAGCGAGTGGATGGGAGAGCGAGTGGATGGGAGAGCGAGTGGATGGGAGAGCGAGCGAGCGAGTGGATGGGAGATAAGGATAAGTCCGATATGCGAAGCTGAGCTTCGCCCGGGCTATGCCAATGAGGAGAGCCCGGCCTGTGTCGACTAATGTCGACTCGCTAACGTGTGTCAGCTGGTGCTGACTCGTCTTAGTCCTTACCCGCCGTGGTGCCCAGCCACAGCAGTAACCTCCAGGCGACAATTGCAACTTCTCGCGCCTGGGCGGGGCGCGAACCGCCGACCCCTCGGATGAGAGGCCGACACGTTACCACTGTACTAGCCCGGAGGCTAGGATGGGAGAGCAAGCGAGCGAGTGAGTGAGTGGATGGGAGAGCGAGCGAGCGAGTGAGTGAGTGGATGGGAGAGCGAGCGAGCGAGTGAGTGAGTGGATGGGAGAGCGAGCGAGCGAGTGAGTGAGTGGATGGGAGAGCGAGCGAGCGAGTGAGTGAGTGGATGGGAGAGCGAGCGAGCGAGTGAGTGAGTGGATGGGAGAGCGAGCGAGTGAGCGAGTGGATGGGAGAGCGAGCGAGTGAGCGACAGGATGGGAGAGCGAGCGAGCGAGCGAGCGAGCGAGTGAGTGAGTGGATGGGAGAGCGAGCGAGCGAGCAAGGGAACGGATTGGTAGGTGAGTTGGCGAATGGGGATGTATGGGTGCATGTGCGTGTGGGCGCGAGCGCATGCTTCCTCTTGCTTGCCCATCTGCAAGTATGTTGGCTGGGAGGATTTATACTTTAGGTGACGTACCTGCTTGTCTGTCTGTGTGAAACGCGGGTATCATTTTTTTTTTCTTTTTTTTTTTTTTACCTCGCCAGTGATTGCGCTCGCTCGCTCCTACTCGTCACGAGCATCGGCGACGGCGTCGTAGGTAGCGAATTGCTTGCAGGCGCGGTGCATGGCACTGGCTGCGGACGTCACGCCCTTCTTGGGCGTGCCCTTCAGCGGGCGCGGTCATCTCTGGCTCGAAAATTCGGACTTACTCGTGACAGGAAAGGCTGAATTATTCGACAAAGGAATGGCGTTCGTGGGGGAGAAGGCAAGCGAGGTGGGCGTGCAGGTAGCGGGGCAGCGCAGGTGTGCGACTGAGCGCCAGTGGGCACAGTTGACGCGCAGAGGGGGGGGGGGGGGATGCCCGGGGGGCTTCCTTGTGCGCGCCAGTCGGCTCAACTCTGCGGCTTCTTTTCGCACGTTTCCGTTCCTGGCGAGGGAGGCGGCCTCAGCTTTGTTGTGCCTAGCTGCAGCCTGCGAGTCCGCTATTGGAAACGGAAGTGGATCTCGTCGTTTTTCTCTTGTGGGTTTAAATGTGAAAGCCGTGCGTGCTGCGCTGTGGACGCCCTTATCCCTTGACCTTCGGAGACGGAGGGCCGGCCTCTCGGGTCCAAGAATTCGGTGACGGGAAGTGAAAGGCGAGCGGGGGGGGGGGGGGGGGGGCACGGCCGAAGATGGGACAGCGCTCGGTGCGTGTGAATGTGTATATATAATCATATTTTATGGATAGTTATATATATATATATGATTATATATAGTTATATGTATGTGTATACATATGTATATGTATATATGTGTATACATATTTATATGTATGTATGTGTATACATATGTACATGTATATGTATGTATGTGTATACATATGTACATGAATATGCACACACACACATATATATATATATATATATATATATATATATATATATATATATATATATGTATATGTAGGTTCTGCCAGATTTTTCTACGGCCAGATGCCATCCTGACGCCAACCTTCTCTGTTTACCTCGGCTTAGGACCGGCACTGGCTTTGACTAGCTTGTCTACCTAGTGGCTAGGTTATGTATATGTATATGTGTGTGTATGTGTATGTATGCATGTATGCATCTATATATATGTGTGTATTAGATGTTAGATATACACATATACATATATAAGATATTAGATATTATATATATAGGTATATTTAATTACCATTATCATCATAAGGGGGCATACGCATGGCTGCGCTTTGCCGCGCCCAACCTTTGCCTCCACCTCCTGGGGTCCTCCGAGTAAGCCTCCAGGCAGCATTCCTTCCCACCCCCAGCACATCTTGGCAGATCTGATCGACTTGCTTCAGCCAAGAGTTCCGTGGCCTTCCCCAGCCTGGGTAAACCCTCTCGGAGATAACCCTATAAACCGGATCATCCCCAGAAAAACGAGCCACATGCCCATAGATGTGAAATAAGCGCTCTTGTATCAGACTGGTAATAAGTCTTGAATCAGTCTCACGGAGTATCCTCTGATTGGACACATGATCCCTCAAGGTATACCCCATGATTCTGTGAAGAGCACTGTTCAGTGTCCAGGTCTCGCACCCGTAGAGTAAGACCGGGATCACCAGCGCTCTGAAGAACCTGATCTTAGTCCTAGTGAAATACCGACAGCACCAACTACTCCAATTAAGCGAGTCCATAACGCCATAGGCCAGGCCGAGTCGTCGAGTGACTTCCCTGTCAGAACCTCTGTCGCTCTGCACAACACTACCAGGATAAGTGAACTATCCAAGGTCTCAATGTTCTCACCACAGGCATGCACAGACTGAACATAGACATCCAACAAATCCAAATTCCTGAACCTTGGTCTTGGTACAGTCGACCGAGAGTCCCAACAGCTTCGCCTTGGAATTACCAATTGATGCCCCACAGGAACTACGGTCCAAGGCAAGGGTTGGGGCCAGGACACACCCTTGCCACACCCTGGCAGACACCGAGAAAAAGGCAGACAGCACTCTCACTATCTGTATACCGGCTAGACAGCAAACCAATAACCCCGGGGGATCCCACGGAGACCCAGTAGGCTCCAGAGACTCTCCCGGTGCACTTAGTCGAAAGCCTTCTTGAGATCAACACAAGCATACCTTGTTGAAACTCAAGTCGGCGTTCGACAAGGGGACAAAGTGCTAAGACACGGTCTACGGTTGACTTCTTGGGTGTAAAACCAGACTGCTCAGGTCTCTGTGCTCGTAAAAGATGGTCGTTCACTCGCGCTAAGAGCAGATGAGCGAGGACCTTGCCTTGCCGCGCATGGCCGCCCCGGGAATGACGCCGTGTGGGGCGCATGATCTGCATGATGGCTGTCGGCAGGAGGTGGAGCGCCTGAAAAGAAGCGAGGAAGTGTGCGAGTAAGAATAGAATTTTGGCGAAGTTGTGGACGTCGTGAGTTAGAGATGACTTCACTTGCCTTTTGAATTTCTAAGGCTAGTATGGTGCGTGCCTCTGACCGGGCCACTCGGAGCAGTCCAGTGCCTCTTGGGGAGACCATGTCAAAGTCGTGGCGCCTCGAAGGGCTTGACGTGGCGTAGCTTTTCGATTCCAAATATCCAGTG
The DNA here is from genome assembly GCF_019202785.1 of Penaeus chinensis. Taxonomy (NCBI): domain Eukaryota; kingdom Metazoa; phylum Arthropoda; class Malacostraca; order Decapoda; family Penaeidae; genus Penaeus; species Penaeus chinensis. Next base: position 34,353,092 of record NC_061836.1, read on the forward strand.
ATGCGCAAGTTATCAGCAGCAGGGATCTGTTTCCGGGTCTGTTTCCCTGGCTTCGTCTGTCAAAGGAACTAAGTCCATGGATATAATATTTCGTTTTTTTGCTAATATTTTTAATGGGCACTAACGCTCTCTCTCTCTCTCTCTGTCTCTCTCTCTCTCTCTCTCTCTCTCTCTCTCTCTCTCTCTCTCTTCTCTCTCTCTCTCTCTCTCTCTCTCTCTCTCTCTCAGTGGATGATAGAAAAGAAACCAAATGGCAGGTGCGTCTATGGCGTAGAGCGTTAATGTGGCGTTAAACGCGGCGATCGTTCGTGCTGCAAAGGGATTTGTTTGGATATATCTTCGTGATGCTAATGACTACCCTTCCCGACAGAGCCTCGTCCACGTGCTGAAACACCGACGAACGCTGACGGAGCCGGAGGTGCGCTACTACATGCGGCAGTTGGCCGAGGGCGTGGCGTACGTGCACCAGCAGCAGGTTATTCATCGTGACCTGAAATTGGGCAACATGTTTCTAACAGAGGACATGGTCATGAAGATCGGGGACTTCGGCCTAGCCACGCGCGTCGATGACAACAGGAATGTGTAAGTGTGCGCGGGCGGACGGGGGTCGTGGAAAGGACTCCGGGTGAGAAGGAATCCCTCCACTTCAAAGGCCTTGTAGTTGCCAACCTATTCTTGTTGCCAAGCCGTAGAAACGGTCGAGCTTTGTGTCACATTGCTTTAACTTCTTTGAATCTGCGTCAAGTTGAGATAACACGTCCCAAAACGAGTATTCCTAAGTCATCCCGTATTTAGGTGATCACACTTATTCATCATGGCTTATTCTAATCCGGATTTCCCTTCGCAGCACAATATGCGGAACCCCGAATTACATCGCGCCAGAAGTACTGAACAAGTTGGGCCACTCGTACGAAGCGGATATTTGGGCCATGGGCTGCATCAGGAGTGCTTGGGAGCGTTTCAATACTTGGGACTGGGCTAATACAGTAAGTTGACTTGTGAAGGGGGTGTGGATTTAGTGGATATATAAATTAATATATTTAATATAATATATAATATTATTTAAAAATATAAAAATATATCTATATTATTTTTATAAAATTTTTTATATAATTATATTAATATTATAAAATTTTATATATATATTATTAAAAATATTATATATATTAATATCTTATTTTATCTTAAATTAATTATATATATACTTTATATAATAATATATATTAAATATTTTATTTAGTTATATCTTTATATTATAATAATAAAATAAAATATATATTATATTATAAATTTTATTTAATTATTATATATAATTATATATTAAAAAATTATTAATATATATATAATTATA
>NC_061836.1:34359442-34364442 GCF_019202785.1 Penaeus chinensis
GAGAATCTTACTGAAGCTGGCGATGCTCGTGCTGCAAGAGCAGCAACTTCCAGAGCCTCGATTATCCCACATGTGCGCCGTTGGGATCGAACACCAAAGTCCATCATTATGCAGCTTAGCAATGGAACCTTCCAGGTGAGAGAGAGCTACCACTACTTTTCAGGACAAAATTGCTATTTAAGAGAATCCAATGTATGCACAGTCCTTTATACTTCCAGGTTAATGTCTCTGTGTTACCAGGGTATGAACTGGCATGTTCAAATCCTGTATCTGAAATAGATACTCCATAATCATGTTGGCAAGGGCTTCACATACAATAGTCAAAGCAGGTGGTTCACACATTGATACTGTTGAATTGTGATCTCTGAAGTGGTGGGGACTGTACCTATATCTCCAAAGAAATATAATTTTTATAACTTAGTTACAGTTATCTCCATTTTGTTTTTTCAGATTAACTTCTTCAAGGACCATACCAAAATTGTAATTGCTGGTGATCGCACAGATGTCAGTGTAATGTTCATCAGCAGTGACAGACAGTCCTTCACCTATCGTCTTACCCAGATTGCAGAGCTTGGCTGTGATGCTATGGTGCGAGAGCGTTTAGTGTATGCACTCTCGTGCCTTAGGCAGTATGCAGAATTGGATGGAGAAGAGGTTTGAAGAACAGCAAAGACTAGTTCTAGAGATATTTTTAAATATTTGTTGGAAACTAGAGTGATTTAAATTCTCATGGACCACATTGGAAAAGTATCATGTTCCAAGGACTGCATCTTGGAAGTACAGAGTGACACTGCATTACTGGTGATGGTATTGAAAAAAAATGAGCAAGTTTTGTTAGGTTTTGAAGAGAAATACATTTCCATCAGACTTGTGTATTGGAGATGCAGTTGGCCATAGTTGTGGCATTATTAGATGTATATGGAACTGGTGGTGTGTAATGATAGGTAGTTGACCCCAGCATTATGTACTGAGAAACTGGAATGATTAGTAGGGATAAGCCTTTATGTGAGGTCTGTGTGTCATCTTTTCACATTTTTTTATTGAAGGCAGCGGCCCCAGAGATGCTTCACAAAGACTCACTGTTGCTGATCACTGGAATATGCAGGATCCCTGAACTATGCAATAATTGTGTAAACTGTACATGTCAGTATGTTGCACACTTGTGTTACCTGTGTGAGTAGTGTGTTTTATGTTACTGTTACATATTGTTGAATGAAAACTGAAGAGTTTAGGAGCCTGTAAGCTCTACCTCAAATTGTAATAATAATTTTTGTCTCATCACTGCCCATGTTGATAGTCAAGGGCATGGAAAAGCCTCTAAATCCCTCATTCACAATGTTTTGATACTTCTTGTTGAAGTTATTTACACAGAACTCTGTTGGGAAGCTGTGAATGAGGGCCCTGTTGTATGAGCCTTCCCCATGATAGCCCCTACATTTACCAAAGAGTTTGAGAGGGGTAGAATATTGACACGTTAGTGTAAGCCAACACTAATATGTAAGCATTAGGAGAGTTGGGGATGAGCCCCTGTTTGAGAAAAGTGATATTTGGAGTTGATTCTGGTGTGGTGGTTGTGGTGAATTACCTCTTCTGTGCATTAAGAAGATTCTCTTTTGAATTTAAGAGGAATCTTATACCAAGATTAATCAAATTTTAATGATCTCTAAATATACCACTGCTCAAAAACCCAAATACATAGAAAGTGCATTCATGGAACATGCTTGTGCAATTATTAAAAAAAAATAAAATAAAAAAAATAAAAAATAAAAAATAAAAATGTGGTCCCATGTGATGAATGCTGTTGGTAGAAGCAGAGAGAAAAATCTCGTGCTATGAAGGAGAGAGGAGGACCAGGAATGTCTCACCACTGAAGCTGTGATACATGCACATCTGATGTATGGTCTTTTTCTCTAGAAATAATAAGGTTCATGGTGAAAGTAATTGAATTTGAGGCAGATTTTGTAGACCCAGAAGCAAGTCCGTCCTGGTATGCTCTGCATCAGTCATTTGTGAGTGTACAACAGAAAAACGGTTTGTGATACAATTTATGTGGTCATGTTACCATTCTTTAAATTTTATCTTGCTGATACAAGAAATAAGATTTACTGAATTTCCTAGACCCTAAATTAAGGTTTATATCACAAATAAATGCTGTGAAGCTTCTGATGGTCAGTGATTGTTTCATAATGGTGTAAGATTTACAAAGACAATGTTTTCAACAGCTCTCTTGCTTTTTCAGCTGCAAATTCAAGACATTCACAATTCTGTCGTATATACAGGATGAGGCCTTTTTACACAACCAAAGAGTGAATGGTTTATGCCAATGTTCCCTTTTTGGCTCAGGTTTAACTATATTGTACCAAATATAATTTTGATAATGAGAGTCAGCTTCTCATAAGTTATACAGTATTGGCATGGTAAGTGATATATTCTATTTTGTACATTTCAGTTGAAATCATAAGCCATAATTAATTATTCATTCAAAAGAGAGTCTACTGTCATTGGGCTGCAGACTTTATGCCTTGTCTATATTCATGTAAAGATTTTTTCCAGTAAATCAATCATAATGGCTTAAGTACAAACCTAAAAGAAATAGAAAAAAAAAAATCAGTGAATTAAATTTTCTGTGGGCATAGGGAAGTTTTGTGTATGATCCAGACAGCCTCTATAAATGATCTCATATTTGTGAACCTTCAGGTCACCTCAAAGCAGAGTAGTGCCTCAGTAGGTTCTTGTTGTTAGAGGTGGTGTGCAGATGTGAACAGGGATTCGTAGTCACAGGCTTGATAGTCTACACATAGTAGTTTCAGATGTTCAAGTATAGGCTGGTAAAAAAAAAAAAAAAAACTAACATTTTTGGTCCTTTTGATAATGTTTTGTGTAAAGTGGTGACTATGAATCCTGTTCAGGCAACAAGTTGTTTTCTTAGGGTCCCACTCCTAAGCAGCTTGGCTTTGTAATGAACATTGTGTATTTATTGTATATGTTTCCCATTCAAAGAGGTTTACTCCTACCATTATTTTCTGTCTTACCAAAGATAGCAGAGTTTAATCTGCTCTTCACTTCAATATTGATGTGGTAGACAGGCTTTTGATTATTAAAGTCATTGTTATTCAGATTGCTAGTGCAGCTTTAGGGCTTTTCACACAAAGCACTAGAGGCTCAAGGGTATTATTGGTGAATATGAAGGTGTGCTTAAATGCCAAGCCGAAGGAGGAGTTATGTGCCAAGGATCCCTTTGATTGTTCTAGAATATTATGATTGTGTCTGTGATTTTCTATGTTAATTTTTGTATGTTTTGTTTTTGTGATACTTTGTGATTTTCTGTTCATGTATGTATGCAAGTATGTATATATAGTGCATCAATAATTTAAGCATGTGTGTTATGTTTGTTTTCTGTATCAAGTCGGTAGCGCTCAGGTCTTTCACAACCCGATAGCAGCAATGTGGTCTTCCTTAAATTATTTTACTCGGTATCTTTCCATTGGTTTGCAACTACCAAATCCTCCAAATTGGTGCCTTTATGTAATGTTATCAGTGGGAGGGAGGGAGGGTATCCTTGCTGTGTCAAGTCAACTTTCTTTATAGTGCTCAAGCATATATGGCACCTGAACAACTCTTCATCTGTTCTAAAGAATATTTTGGCATTATAGATTAAACAAAAATGTGCCTACTACCACAATCCTATGTCATGTCATTATGAAATGACATAATTAAAGAGAACAGGTTTAAATTGCTAACTCATTTTATTTTCACTGACATTGAAATCTATTGTACTACCAAAATTTCTTGTGATCTATGTGGCCAAGAGGGTGTAAGGCCATGGTTGAGCATTATCTGGTTGCCTGAGTATTCAGAAACTCTAGATAGTGTGGATTCTCTCATTGTTACACATAAAGTATGGGCCTTATGATGCGAGATGTCTTCCATGCAATAGGACGATTACTTGGTTCACTTCCCGAGGTTGGGTGCGATTAACTCTGTTTCCAAAGGTTACATGCTCTCAACCAAAGGAAGGATGGGCAGTTCCAAGTTCATGTTAAGAGAGAATTGTCAGTCCTCAGGCTTGTTTGATATTTGAAAGGACTGATTTGTTTGAGACTGCAGGAGATTGATTATTTGGTAGTTGCCTGAGATTGGACCAATGTTAATTGACCTTTACCTGAGAGGACGACGTCATTTGTGTCCAGTGTAGTAAAGATTCCTTCCATTATATAGTACATGGAGTAAAAAGTAATTACTCCAGAATTTTGATCATCAAATGATACAATCATCTCTCTTCATAATTAACTTCCAGGGTCCCTTTTTATCATGCTTCAAGAAGGTGACCAAAGCATGTTTGATAAATGACCCATTTTGGCGTGAGATTTGTCCGCCATGGTCCATAGTGTCAGAGTATTGCATTATTATCCTAACTGGCCCACTCAAGACATGTAAATAAATTATGTTAAGATGTTAGGATTACAGTGGTAGTCATCTTTAATCAGTGCAGTCCTATGATGTAAATTAGACATCATAGACTCTAATGGTCTTTCATTTTTTGCAATTCTTGTTGTAAATTTACTTGCTTTTTGTTTGTAATAAAGAATCAGTAATGAATTTCATTTTATTTTGCAAACCTTGTTCAATTATTATTTTTAATTTGCTGCCATATGGTAGATTTTTCTTTATATACATTAAGTTTGTTCTATATACTAGAAGGGTAATATACAAGTACCGAGTCAATAGATCTCTGTAATTTAGAAAAAATAACTTTAGCATGTGATGTATAGTCAGACTATTAGTTTTATTTATCACGCACAAATGTATATTGCTAGGTTGCATAGTTTGACCCATGATAATTTTTTACTGTAAAGCAGACAATGTATTTGATTGTGACTGTAGATTAATTTCATTATAAACTGCTATTGGAAGCATATAAACCCTTGCATTTTTGTGTGCAAAGGATCTGTGATAAACATTCAAAAAAACATTGTTCATCTATATAAGATTGACAAGTT
>NC_061836.1:34374442-34386942 GCF_019202785.1 Penaeus chinensis
TATGTATATATATGTATGTAAATATACAAATGTATATATATGTATATATAAAACACACACACACACACACACACACACACACACACACACACACACACACACACACACACACACACACAACACACACACACACACACACACACACACACACACATACACACACACATATATATATAATGTATATATTTATATATATTATATTCATGTATTATGAATATATTCATTATACAATATATATATATTGTAAATTATATATATACATATATATATATATATAACATATATGTATCATATATATATTATATATATAAGATTCATATATATATATACATATTTTATATATAAATAATCTATATATCCATATTATATATATATATATATAATTATATAGTTATAAATATATATTATATTCTACATACGTATATTTTCATATTCATATTTATGTTTCTCTATGTGTTTTTTATGTGTTTCATATACATTTAATCAACGGGTTCATAATAAGGATAATTACAAAAACATGTGTTTATTAAAATATTGTTTATTTACATAAATATTGATTAGTAAATTATGAAAATTCAGTTTTAATAGTGATCATATTCTCTCGTATATTTTATGGTCTTTAATTTAGGTGTATTATGAAGTAGGTACAGTTTAAGTGACTTCTTTAGAATATTATTAATTACTGATTTATATTAAAATCATATGATAAGTTATATGAAAGGACTTCGTATAGCTAACTTTAATGCTGTCGTGCTCAGTAGAATAATTTCAGTCCGAACTCTTTCGCTAATTCGCGGCAAGATTGATATTCCAGATCAGTTGCACGATTCCCCTCGCATAGGATGGCAGCGACGTGGCGGACAGGGATAAGGATAAGTCTGATATGCGAAGCTGAGCCTCGCCCGGGCTATGCCAATGAGGGGAGCCCGGCCTGTGTCGACTAATGTCGACTCGCTAACGTGTGTTAGCTGGTGCTGACTCGGCGGCTTAGTCCTTACCCGCCGTGGTGCCCAGCCACAGCACGGCGGGCAGGGGTCGCCGGCCAGCCAGACTTGTCGGGCCGCGCGGAGAGGGAGTGTCAGAGGGTAGCGTGCTACAGCAAAGGGTGGGAGAAGGAAGACACAGATGGGATAGCCAAATCGGTGTGCCTGGAAAATCGGGCCGCAGTTAAACTTACGCAGAGACAAAGTCACATCTGTTTGAATCAGCGAAGATACTAGTAAATAATAAAATATGGGCACTTGTTAACTTACGCGAAGAAAGAAAAGGCTAACAAAGGTAAAAAGAACTCCTTTTACGCCTATTTCGAATAGAGATCCACAGATAATAATATCAAGACTAGCAGTACATGAAGTGTGTCGAACTCTGCTTCTGAGTTCTGAGCAATATCTTTGATGACAAGATTAAATTTCCGTTCAGGGATACGTGATGGCAAATTAGGATCTGAACTAAGCAAAATATAATAACCGATAATCTGAACTAATAGCTATCCCTACATTTTTTTTCTTTTTTCTCATGAATGCGTTCTATCCAAAAAGGAATTGGTATCAGCAGCTAGGAACCGATGAACAAAGAGTGCATGGTGCAAACCCATATTAGATATGCACAGGTCACAATTGATCATTATATAAGAGATCATTCAACATTAAAAATCATGCCTAAATCCAAATATCCGCACAAGTCATTGCAAACAGTCATGCTAAAATGGGAGATGGAATAAAAGGCTTCAAATTTACTCCATCACCCATCATGATCAATCACAGAGACAAGCATCTGTTGCATCGAATTAACAATCCGTTGGTAATATTTTGTGCGTCGTTCCACGGCCCTATTCTGTCCTCGTGGCATTCTCAGTCACTGCGTGGCTCCTTCAGCATGTCCCAGTTCCTAACCGATTTCTGTATCTGCATACTCTTCAGACCCCACGGCGACCGATCATGAACAAAGTGATATGGATTTGGAGCAGGGATGGCATTAGCATGGATTGATGGTATACTGATACATTTTCAGAATTCGGATGTTCTATCTCTGCCAAATCTCCAAGCCTCTACCAACAACACATTCAATGACAGATTTGGCGAAAAACGTGAAAACGTAAATAAGCCTACCTCTTTTGCTTTACTGCTGAACGTATTGTTCAACGAACCGAGTGTTCACAAGTCACCAGACATATCACTTGTTGGCGGCTACTATTGAGAGTGGTTTCTCATCTGTAAAGATATATGGCGAAAATCAATACCATACAGAAAATTCAACATTTGGCATTCGGCTTAAAATGCTTATTATCTTTATATTTATTCGGCGAACTATTGTTTATTAAGAGAAATAACGATTAAGACATGAAGCAAATTTCCCGAGAACGAAGGCGATTACTCATGACACACACAAAAACATATCTGATTCATACATATCTCCATATGTATTTATTAGCTATTTAAACAAATTCGACATTAAACATCTGGAGAACACCCAATTCCACGATTCCTTGCCAGAACTAGGCATACAACACAAGTTATTCCCCAACACCAAATGCACACGAACAGTCTCGATTGTGCGAATCGCAAGCTAAATAAAATACAGTGCATTTTTTTTTAAAACGGTAAGCCTGCACTTGGAATTTCAGGTGCATATTAATACAGAGGATCCCCGTTATCTGTGGCCCCATTTACTCTTTTACTCTTTCGTCGTCAGACTCCGATCATTTACAAATATGTCTGAAAAAAAAAAAAACATATAGGGAGCAAGTGTGAAAATACAAGATGAACATGAATTCCAGAATTTACATTCATGTACCAAATTCTTAGAGTTCGTGTAGAGTTTCTTTATGTTTCTATGTAAGATGTACTGTTAATTCATGGCAATGTATATCATGTGTCCATATACATTACACTGTATTTACAAATCTATATCTTTAATGAGAGGATTTTACTAAACCAATGTTAAATTTTACCAGTAAAAAAAATAACATATAGTGTTAAATCATGTGAAAATATGTTTTTGAGTTAATGTGTTACACTGCATTTAGAAAATTATAAAAAGAGGACTCTCTAAGAGGACTCCAACCCAGCTGTAAGCGCACCTTGAGAGAGCAGATGGTTTGTCTTCGTCGCTCGAGCCTTTCTACGCCCAACTTCTAATCCTGCCAAGGTGGTCATTTTTATCGGTAATGATGTTTTATGCAATCTCTATAATCAAGCAACAGGGATACCGACAGTATCCGTCACTTCGACCTTCCTTCAAATACAAAACTTTGTTTTCTCTTGCTACAAAAAACAACAACATATTTAGTATAGCTAACTGCAAGCAATTTCCTTTCTATTGCATCGTTTGTTTTATTCTTATTTAATCATACAACTGATAGCGAAAGCAGGAACAGATGAATTACCAAATATATATATTGTTTAAATATAAGCTATTTACACTGTTGGTAAAACTTAGCGAGCTACTTGGCCAGCTGTGAAGGGAACCGATATGAAAATCCCTGTCAAGAGCACCGCTGCGTCGGTATTTCGTCCTGGCTAGAGAGGGAAAGATGATGCCAAAACTGTAATTACTAGGAAGCTTATTACTTGATTGTCTAAATGGTGACTATTATTATATGTTAGGTATAATTGTGCCATATAAATAAGTAATATATATATTACATCTAACAATGATGACTCACAAAATTTTTGAAGATTATCTATTTGATCATGGAATGGAAACACACACCCCACTCAGCTCATTTCAAACATTATTTACGTCCTGGATATGTGTCACGATCGACAATTAATAGTTTGCTTCCAATTAATAGTTTGCTTTAGTATATATTGGTCTATAATTACGTGTCTTGTACATTACTGATTACACTAATATTGGTATATGCTGTTGGAATGAATATTGTCTGATTTTCTATTTCTGTTGAAATATAGGGTATTCGGTAGCTGGCACAGTTGTATGATGTATTGTGATTATGAAATGGGTATATTGGCTTTTCTATTTAGTATCTTCATTCTTTATTTTTTTGTTTCAATTAATTACATAAAATTCAAATCAATAATCATAGAATCCACGACTATCTTCATTGCTTAGTTCATCCAGGTTATTGTAAACGTTTTAGTTTTTTAGTGGGAGGATGTTTCTCCATGCGGGGACACTGTCCATAGTGTGACCGTTGCTTTCACAACCTAACACATATATTCTTGAAACATCCCTGGAACCGGAATGCCCTGCAATGCTGAACAAGCAACGACTCCCTAGACCATTCAACAAGCAAGCATGTAAAGGGGTGGTCACACTAGCCTTTTTTGTCCAGGGGTTCCTTTACTGAGTTGGATGCTTCCCCAGAATAAGCTGTGAAGGAAACCGAGATGAAAATCCCCGCTGTGTTGGTCTTTCGCCCCAGCTAGAGAGGGAAATATGATGTCAAAGCAAAATGATTAATACTTAATACAAATAAATGTGCTAGATATCAAGGTCATATAACACTATGGCATAGTGTAGCATATAGTATCAAAAAAGGTTAGGGATTAGTTAATGTTTAGGGAAAAGTAGAGGTTAAGAAGTACTAGAAGGTAGTATGGTAGTGAAATTGTAGAGATAGGGTATAGTATAAGGTAAAGGTTGTTCGAAAGGGAAGGAGTTAAGGGGTAAGGTAATTTGATCAAATAGGGGAGATTTATGCATGTGAGGAAGGCGAATAAGTTCTCTAAGGAAAAGGTAGGGAATTCTGAAAGGATTTCCAATTGGTTGGGGAGTTGGGGAAGTGAGAATAAGTGAGGAAAAGCAGAGGATGCCAGGAAAGTTGGGAATAAAAAATGTCTCTGAGGAATTTGCTTAGGGAGCTCAAGTGGAGAGGAGTATCATACAAAGAGGATGGAAGTTGGGGAACTATATCTGATCGAAAAAAAAGGATAGAGAAGGACTTGGAGGCGGAAAAGCAGAAACCATGGTCAGGGTCCAGGAAGAGATTAAATATATTGCAGAGTAGATTAGTTTATGGAGAGTTGGTATAGAAGGTCCCGATGTAGAGATGATAAAATCATCTACATACACCAAAATTACGACTAGGAATATTGTGGTCTAAGTACACTCCCTTGTGGGACACCTTCATACTGAGGAAAGATGAAGTCAAAAAGGCAAATTTGACTTGGAAGGTACGATTGGAATGGAAGAATTTCATGATTACATCCATGTTCCCTCATCTGCCATGAATTAATAACTGTGTTTCAGAATGTAGTATCGCCATGTAGTCTCATATGCCTTTACCTGGTCATAGAAACTGGTTAATACTGAGTTATGGCTTGCAAAGGCAGATGTAACATAATTTTCTAAGTTTGCAAGAGGGTCAGCTGTGCTTCAAGCTTGATGGAATCCAAATTGAGAAAAAAAGGCTGTTGGATTTAAGGACCACATTAGGCGTAGAATGGCCACTCTTTCTAGAAATTTGTACAAACAGCTAGTCAGAACGACAAGACAATAGTCTTGAGGAAGGGTGCCGGATTTATTAGATTTCAGGAAAGTTAGGATAAGTGCTTCAAGCTAGTGAGGAGGAAAGTTTCCAGTTACAACTGCAAGGGAGAAAAGAGTTCATTAAAGGAGAAGGGGGCGTTGTAGGGCTCTGATGTAATGGAACAGAAGTGGAGAGAAAGGTGAGAGCCATCACTTACCTGGCTGAAATATGCAATCTTGCCAATTGGATTTAATAGATATTTGGATAAGATGGTATAGTTCAGCTGATATTCTCTTAAAACTGTTATGGGCTGATGTTTGGCTGGGGGTATTTTGCAATAACTACTCCATGCCGCATGCTTCAATTGAAATGCTTTGGAGCATTCAGTGTTTCACCATGGAACACATTTAGAGGTGTATGGTTGGGAAATTTGGCGAATGCCTGTGAAGGCAGCAGTCAGTGACTATAAAATAAGAAAGCATGTTTGATGTGGAAGAGAAGGAAGATGGAGGAAGAGAGAGTAGAGAGGTAAAAGCACACCGGTCGGCTCTATCAATTCACCAGTGGGAGTTTGGGGAGTGGGACATCGGAAGCAGGAGAGAGGAGAATAGGAAAGTGATCACTATAGGGAAGGTGATCCAGAAACTGACAAATGAAAGGCGATCTGAATTCTGAAGGGTAATGTCAGTATTTGAAATAATGCATTCCTTAAGAGTGTGGCAACAGTTGGAATCACCGTCAAAATATGAGGAATGGTGGTTGGAACAGCCTGCATCCTGTCTGGCCTCTCATAGAATGTGACCTAAGTTTGTACCTGAGAATTGCTACCTCACACTCAAACTTGTGGGCAGTGCAGCATCTATAAAATACATTATGGGAGCCACTGCAATTGGCACATATGTGATTATGCAGGGCAGTTTGAATGGTCATGACGGGGTTGGGCACCCAGAAGGCTTCAAGCTGTGGAGTGACAGTGCTTTGCAGGGTGGCCAAAACACTAATATTTCCTATATTGATGGTGCGGGGGTTGATTTCGTCTGACAAGGCAAGATTCTCCTCCTCTATAGACCTTATGAGGAAGGTCATTTTTACAAAAGGTAATCTTGGCAATAGTGATGAGGGACTTACAGCAGCCTCTGGGGGGAGGGGGGGAGGATAATTTAGCACTATACTGATACTGCATCATAGTCAGCGAGACAGGCAAGTAGGTCGTCTTATCAGTCTGATCAATCTTTGTCATAGGCAGGGCAATCTGCTGGGGAGATGGAAACAGATCCAGCACATTTATTAAGGGAGTTGTGGAGTTGGACAGGAATAGGTTTGCCAGTGGGTTCAACCAAGGTGTAATTGTGGCAAGGCGTAAGTGATCAGGATGACTGCAGAAGGAAACTCTGCCTTGTGTAAGAGTTTATCGCAAAAAGATGGTCCCACTTGGCTGGGCTAAACAGGGTACTCAGGTTTGTAGAAGTGGTAATTTTAGAAAGGCGAGAACAGGAGACGTCTGATAGACCTATGGGGATGAGAGCAATAGGGATGAAGAGTTGTAATAAGGGAGGAGGTAGACAATCAAGACGATTGTGCAGGTGGGTTGGTGGATATTGGGAGTTGTTATAATTGACGCAATCAAAGGAGTTTCAGGGGTTGGTAAACCAGAGGAGTTATTTTCAGAGAGGCTAGTTTTTAAAGACGCAAGCCTCAATGGCCATGATAAGAGAACAAAATCTTCATTACTTGACAAGCCTGAAAATATGTGCAGAAGATAAAAGGTCTAGTCCTGAGGGGTAAGGCTAGACTATTAACCAAGGGAATACCATGTCCATGGCTCCCTGAGGCCTGTTTATGACTTGCACAAAATTGGTTTTTCATTCTTTCAACACGGCTCTCACACCTTAGGAATTGGACAGGGGAAGGGCTAGGGAAAATAGGAGAAGGAAAGACCGTGGAAAATTAATTGAGGATATCCTCAATCTCTGGGACATAACAAAGTCCTGGAGAAGGAGGCAGTTCTTGCTGCTGTGATCAGCTTCCAAGCCATGGGGACCGACAGATGTCTTGTAGCCAGCTCGATCACAGCTGAATACTGCATTGAAGTCGCCCTGAACAATACGAATGTCTCGTTGTAAACAATTGTTTGCCACACATGTAAGTTTGGCATAGAATGCCTCTTTCACATTGAGTGTACAACCATCAGAGCATACTCAGCAATAAGAGACATGAAGCCAAAACCATGCTTTAGTCTTAATGCCATAATACGTTCATCAGTCACTCTACTATCGAGAGTTGAAATCGGCTGGAGATGACTATGGCTACCCCCTGGAGATGATGATAACCGCCCTGGCCTTACCAGTAGCAGTTGTACTCACCCATACTGATCATGCTGCTGACAGGTCTTCTCACCTCCGAGAGGGTAGCCTTCTCAACTCCAACCCGCATCAGTTCCCTCAATAGCAGGGGTAATCGCTCATCCTGCCTCAAGGACCAGATGTTCCAAGCTCCTACCCAGACAGCTCGCCTGAGGCTAAGCCTTGGGATGTCACTTCTGGTGGATGCCACCTCTGCCTGCCATCCCCGCCGACGCTACCCCATATGAAGGGGGGTGGCAGGCTGTAGGGGTCAAACGTCCACCTGTGGGGTTCCAAAGGGCTTTGCCCCACAGGCCTCACACTGGGTTGACGGCCGCCAGAGCGCAGGTGGGGTGAGTGACTCCCGTTCCCATCCTGAGCCCCAGCAGACCCACAGCCCGCCTCACTTGCTGGGTAAGAGGGTCATTACCCCTCCCAGCATTATCCTTTATATATATAGTTGCCAACAAGTTTTTATCAAGGTAGAGGAGAACTGACATGGAACCCATAGACCCAGAAAGACTGAATGGCAGGAGTTGGTACGGAGTCAGGGCGTGTTTACATGACGGTGAGCCCATGACTTTATAACTCTTGAACCTTTACCCTGGGACCACAAGGTACCCAGTTTCCATGGGTGGCCACGAGAATGCACTGCTAAAGTCTCGATGATCTATCTATTTATATGCATGTATACATATATGTATATATATATTTACAGATATATACATACATACATATATGTATGTATAAATAAATATGCATACAAATACATATGTGTATATATAATACAGACACACATACAAACACACAAACACACACACACACACACACATATATATGTATATATATATATATGTATGTATGTATGTATGAAAATATATGCAGATTTATCCAACTATCTATCTATCTCTACACATACACTTTATATATATATATATATATATATATATATATATATATATATATATATACATATATACACACACATATATACAGATAGATACAGCAAGATAGATATGTGTACATTCAAATATACATGTGCCGATCTATCTATCTATCCATATATATATATGTGTGTGTGTGTGTGTGTGTGTGTATGCGCATTCCTCTACCACACCATCGCCCTGCTATTCCTTGCCGCCGAGCCAGCTCCCCTCGCCCGGCACCACGCAAGCGCTTCCCCAACAATGCTGAGCCATCGGTTCCTAAGATGAGAAGCGAGGCATCGACGCAAGTAACACCGAGGAGAAGCTTTATCAAGAACAGCAAGAGGAAGAACAAAGAAACAAATCTTCCACCCAACCGCCAGTGGGACGACGCAACACATCACCAAGTGCCTGGAGTCCCTGCCCCCTCTACTATCCCCCCACCACCACCAAAGGGGCCCACGGTCGTTGTCAACATCACAGAACGACCGGAAGGGCAACAAACAAACGAGCAGGACATGGAAGGTTTCGTCACCTCCAGAAAAAAGGAGAAGAAAAGCACGGGAGGAGCGCCAAACATCCAAACCACTACAAGGTGTAGAAAGTCCCCAGGTAGTGTGCTTCTACATCACTAGTTGTCCCCCTAATACAGAGGAAGAAGACAGAGAAGACTTGAAAATATGTCAAATGCAAAAGCATATAAAACAAACATGACACATCAATATTATTCTAGTTTCACAGTAACTATCAGAGGCAGAGACATACATCCAGAGCTCTTCACAAATTCAGATGTTTTTCCTAAAAAATTTAAAGTATTTTTGAGCAAAAACAAGTACAAGAACGATCAGCTTGTTTGACGCACTCACACAATCAGCAGAACCGAAAGGTCACATCATGCTATACAATCAAAATAGGACATATCAATGCGCAATTTCTCCTCGGTCACTTTGAAGAAATTGAAATGATGATCACGGAGAGAAATGTCGACATCCTTTGCATTAGTGAAACATGGCTTCATGAAGAAATGTCAAGTAATTTCATTAACATTCAAAATTTCAATGTTTATAGAAGTGATGCAGGGAGAGGTGGAGGAGTATGCATATACGTAAGGGACACCTTTAAATCAAATGTAATTTCCACCACAGTTGTAAATAATACAGCTGTAGAGGACATTTGGGTAAATGTACAAAGTAGTATGTACCCCTCCTTCATTATTGGTATTATCTATTGACACCCGCATGCTACAGCCGAGTCCTTTGATTACCTCGGAGATGTTTTTAGAGAAATGTCAATGAAAAGAAAACCGAATTAAGTATACTGACGTTATCCCTTGCCAAATTGCGGACCGCAAACTTTTAACTATGACAGTAGATATAGAGAGACCCAAGTGACAACCAGTCATAAAATCTTCCCGTGACCTGACAAATTATGACCCCCAATCACTTTGTCCAAATATTAGTGCCAGACAGTCGACCCTCTTAGAGATTCTTACAACAGATGACGTTAACAAACAAATAGACATTCTTTCGAACGTTCTAAAAAATAGCATAGATGTCACGGCTCCACTTAAGACCAAGACAGTTAGACGTCCCCCCGCTCCATGGATAAATGAGGACATCAAAAGAGCTATACATGACCGAAACGACACTCACAAATTTCTCAAAACAAATAGAACTATTATCGCTCTTCATTCTGAACATATACAAAAAAGAGAAATGTTAAAATATTAATCCAATCAGCAAAAACAATTTATTTAAAAAAAAAAAGTTCAATGACTGTAAACACGACGCCAAAGAAACATGGAAAACAGCTAAAACGTTAGCACCAAACAAAAAAACACCACACAGACACGTCCCTAGATTCCTTAAGTAGTATAGAACATCTAAACGACTACTTCGCAAATATCGGTAGATGACCAGACAGCTGCTTCCTTGGCCCACAAAACACAACCAGGACAAGGATCTCAACAAATGCTTTTAGACCAGCCAATAGGAGTGGAAACAACAGTCTTAACAATAAAACACTTACGTAAACCGAAAGCTGTAAGTGTGGATAACATTGCTTTTCGATTCATCAAAGAAAGCTTACCCGCAATAGCTTTCTATTTAACCTTTCTAGGTCACCGATACCTACCCATCACTGTGGAAACATGGCATCATAACACCCATTTTCAAATCAGGAGATGCAGAACAACTGAACAATTATCGTCCTTTTTCTCTACTCCTAGTGATATATAAAGTGCTAGAAAAAAATGTTGCAAATCAACTATCAACATTCTTAGAATAAATGTGACAGTGTCAGCCATAAAATTCTGCTTAACAAAATGAAAAATCATGGAATAGACAACTGAAGGCCATCATATCAAATCAAGCATTTCCGTGAAAAATCTAGGAGTACACATAGACAGATACATGACTTTCGAAACACACATAGACAACATTCACAAAAAAGTGATGGGCACACTGATATACCTAAATCACATAAAAAGCAAAATCCCCGCTGAAACGAGAATTATTGTTGTACAAACACTTGCACTAAGCATTATAAACTGCTCCAACATATGGGGCTCAACCAACAAAACTCAAATACAAAAAGCACAAAACTACAAAACTTTGCCGCAAGAATGGCTATAGGCAACATAAATAAACATGACCACATAACCCCCCAATTTAAAAAAATAAAATGGTTAAAAGTTCCTCAAAAATGTCAATTTGATACATGTATAGTCATTCATAAATTCATAAAGGGCGATTATCCTCATTGGTTAAGGCCTCTACAAACAATTGGTAACAAAACAGGCATCCGAACCAAGCAGATTAACTCTCTGCACGTCAACAGGGTCAAGGCAAATGCAAATCCGAGGACCCGAGATTTGGAACAACCTACCGCAAATCATAAGAAACATCTCCAACCTGATTACTTTCAAAAATAAATTAAAGGAGTTCCTCTCAAATTGCCAATGACATAAGGCATTTACATGCAAAGCCAAACCATGTAACTCTATTTCAAATGATGTGGCCATCATATTCTATTTCATTTTATTTTATATCTCCCCCACTGATGTATTTGCTATTGTTTCTACTTATTCTGTATTACTATACGATGCCACAATCTATGTAAAAGAAAAAAACATTGTAATTAATGGAATAAAGTGTTTTGACTTTGGCTCTACCGCCTCCATCTCACCTTCATTCAACCCCTCATCCACATCAACTTCCACTGGTCCACCATTCCAATACTGTTTCCCGAAATCTTCTCTCCGCCTCAACGCCACACTGGCCATCTCACTCCTCCGCAGGCCTTAAACAAAAGGGGTAATCGATTACTAATCAGTTACTTGGCAAAAGTAATCAATAACTGCTATTACAGAAAAAAATGCCGGGAAGGAGGACAAGAGAGCCAGCTTGGGGGCAATAAACAAGCACTCTAACAATACAACTTCCGGAAAAAACAAGTTGGTCAACATCATCCCCGCTTACCATAATCGGGCCAAAAATAAGCAACTCTCGAGGTCAAAATACACAGACATTTAGAGACTACCCAGGAAAGGTTGCCGCTGCAAGACATAACATCACATCAAACTGCTTGAACTGACAGACATTTGCTAACGATCCTGGCAACCCACGACGACATTAATCAATCCACCATTATATATGTATATACCACACACACACACACACACACACACACACACACACACACACACACACACACACACACACACACACACACACACACACACACACGCACACACACACACACATATATACACACAATGGGTAATACATGTGTTTTTCAGCT
>NC_061836.1:34391942-34399442 GCF_019202785.1 Penaeus chinensis
CAGATTGAGGAGGGCCGAATCGAGACTCTCACACACACACACACACACACACACACACGTGTGTGTGTGTGTGTGTGTGTGTGTGTGTGTGCGTGTGTGTGTGTGTGTGTGTGTGTGTACACACACGTGTGTGTGAATATGGAAAAAAATAAGTATTTTTGGCTCAAAATGCTGACTCGTGAAGCCATACTGACGATAAGCTTTTACATTCTCGTCATATTTACTGCACATTTTTCACGCGAAAGTTCCTTTCCAGGCACGGGCGCTGTTGCGCAGTTGTGTGTGTGATATGTATTAAGCGATGCCTCGGTATTATTTGGCATTCGGTAGTAAGCTACTTACAGGGCATAGCTTCCTGGAACTGTGCGTATACTCATCCTAATTAGACACCTGAACTCTAGTTGATGTTCAAACCTTTTTTTTTTTCTAAAAAAAAAAAAAATATATATATATATATACATACACACACAGATATATATATATATATATATATATATATATATATACATATATATGATATTCATGTACTGTATATCTCAATTCACAAGTTGATTATCAGAGCACCGTTAAATCATTAACCTGTTGCCGTTATGACCATACCTACTGCCTAGTGTTTCCAGTGAAATTGATGTCTTTTCCAATACCATGAATTGAGCGCTAATTTTTCTCATCGTTTAGAGTAAAGAACAACAAAGCCACACGGGGATTTACATAGCGCCATGGCTATCTACGTGTCTGGGGCCTACATCATCTACATCTATTTTTTTTCCTCATACAAGTAACTATTTTTTTTGTGAGAACGACCTTTTAATGTGTCAAGTATTGTATACTCAGACATCATTTCAACATTCATTTCTTGTATCACTGGCCTTTGGTACAGATTAAAGGTCAAAGTTGAATACTCAGAAAAATAAAAATAACCCAAAACTGAGTATGCGCATGCTTATTATTTATTTATTTATTCTTTAGTTCATTCATTCATTGGTGTTGTTCCGTCTGTCCCGCGGTCGTTCCTGGTTCTCTCACACTCCACACTTCTGTTCAGGTCTAGTTGTTTATTTTCGTCCGCTTCCACACCAAGAGGGCACATCGCACGTGGCACGCCATTTGAAAATGAACATCCGGAAACATATGCAACCTTACACACATAAGTGGCGTGGCACATCGCATTTGCTACATGTGGCCTGTGTGCGACGAAGAGATCCGCTTTGCTCGATATTTTTCAGCGTGCGACCATCCAGTATTATCAGATTCTAATAGAGCTTTTACATCTAATGTTTTTAGCAGCCAAAATAATCGATTAAAAAATCAAATAACATATGATAAAAAGGCAAACAGTTGGTTGTATGACATTCATAGGATAGATTTAAAGTGTCAAGACAGATTTCCGCACAGTGAGCGAGGCTTTGGACGGAAGGGCAACACGTGCTGTCTTGGTCCAATCAACATGGACCAAGTGATCTCACGCTCCAATCCATTCAAGACGAATGTAGTACGAGAAAGTGAACAAGCAGAGTTGCCGCTTCTGCTGTCCAACGAAAACGGTTGTACCAGGTATGAGTGCAGGCAGCTGTTTCGATGGGCAGTAGTTTCAGCTCAGGGTCACCCCAACCATACCCTCTTACACCTCCGACAGAGAGAGCAGTGCTATTAGAACAAGTTTGCCGCACATTCTCCACTTTATTCCTCCAGGTGACAGATAGATGATTATCACAAGATTACTTAGGACTTTGGACAACAATAACATCGTCATCCTCGATGATGCAATCTTGTGAACCAAGTGAGAACTGTCTGACATGCGCCACATGCAACCTTGGTCTGAAATCACCATGCCATTTGCCACGTGCGACATACCACTTCAAAGGTGGCACGTCGCACGTGGCAAATGGCAAGTGACACGATGATTTCAGATGAAGGTTGTACATTGAGCGTGTCACTCGATTCAAAAGATGGCATTATCAGTGGTGGTTGACGATATTATTTTTGTTCAAAGTAATTTTGTATCTATCTATCACTTGGAGGAATAAAATGCATGACTTTGGGACAGAATGTGAGTATTTGTATTCCCACACAGTTTGTACAACAATGTTGACTGGTTCATTGTCTGGGAGAGGCATAGTTGTGCACGAGAGTAGGTGCACATCGCATTGTTCCTCCTGCAAGACAGCTCGTGTTACCCTCTCGTCCAAAGCCTCGTTCACTGCGGGACCGAAGCTGTGTTGCCAAATGTGCTCGGCGGAATCTTTCAAGACACTTCCAAACTATTCTATGTATGCCATACATCCCAAAATTATCCAATGTTATATGATTTTATTTTAATATTTTTTCATGTAAAATTTCCATGAAAATATGACAACACTGTCCGAGGTGGTAGGGCGCACGCTAAAAACGAACGTGGCACGTAGGTCGCACGTGGCAAAAGTGACGTGCCACGCCACTTCAGAGTAAAAGGTTTCATTAAAACGCTGGTGCGGCCCCGCCATTCAGTCCCCAGGGGAGGATGTGGGGAGCCCCGCATTCGCAAACTGCAAGCCCCTTCCCTGGCGCCTTATGCGGGAACTGTTGGCACGCCTGATGCATCCTTCGTGCCGCAGTTGGTACGCCTAAAGTTAGTTTGATTACGATTTACAGCCAAATTTATAGTAATATTTTTTTCGGGAAAAACTGGTAAA
Organism: Penaeus chinensis; assembly: GCF_019202785.1. Classification (NCBI taxonomy): domain Eukaryota; kingdom Metazoa; phylum Arthropoda; class Malacostraca; order Decapoda; family Penaeidae; genus Penaeus; species Penaeus chinensis. The sequence goes on from NC_061836.1 coordinate 34,394,615, forward strand.
AACCGACTATTGGAATGTCAACTGTCATTTACAACTGTCATATTTAGAATCGCTCTCAAAACCTTTGATCGTACGGGAAAATTCAGGGTTACCAACATGATCACTTACTATATTTCATTATTAATGAACCAGCCACTACTGTATATTTCTTATTTTCAGACTCGTGACAACTCTCCTGCCTCCGTGTTTTAATTTATGTAAAGTTAATCTAATTGAATGATGCTGATTTTATTCTGCATAAAGGTTGGATAGATGTCGAAATTTCACCGCCGCCGAATGATAATAAACCTAAAATCTCCCCGAAATACACACACACGCACACACACACACACACACACACACACACACACACACACACACACACACACACACACATATATATATATATATATATGTATGTGTATATATATATATACACACATATGTATGTATGTATATATATATATATATATATATATATATATATATATATATATAACTGTGTATTTATATATGTATTGTATAAACATTTATACAAAATGCAATTTCGGGCCTTTGGTCCGAGAATACGTTAAGACGCACATACACTCATATATAGATATGCATATATATATTAAGAACATTATATATGCATATATATAGGGAAGAGAATCATTAAAATATGGTAATTATTGTAATTTCTGATATCTGTAATAAAACATCGCAAAAACTATGGAGAAGCTTTCAGGCGATACAGGACCTCCCGAAATGGTGCAACATTCTTTACGTCATACAGTAAACTATATGTTTACGTCATACAGTAAAATATGAGCCGTACACTTTATATTAAATAGCATTCAAACATGATTTTGAAACAATGCTCGCGTTCAAATGAGTACCTCTAAATTATCCTTTTGCGGGGCTTGGTGAGGGTGCTCCTGGCTGCCCCGCATCTGTTCCAGTACTATGCGGGAACCCCATAGCAAACCTTTAATAATACGGAATAGTGCGGGACCTGATTCTGGGGAAAGTCCGGCCCGCTATGCTCTTTTTCAGGTGGGGTGCCACGTGGTAAGCCGCATGCGGTGTGCCACCTTGGTGTGAAAGCGCCTTTAGAGTATTTCCTATATAAGGGTACCATTAACTTCGCCTTGATGATATAATTTCCCGGTATAATAACAACGCTTCGCACACAACTTTCAAGTAGCGTGTGATTTCCATTTTTAGGCCATCTGCCGTGATGACATATTTAACTTGGGATTGTCCCAACGCGGGCAGTATAAATAAAACCTCCAGATCATTGCGGTTTTCTTTTACAACAGTTTTAAAGAACTACATTCTAATTAAGGGATGGTCGAAATTACTATAGGAAATCCGGCTGTGTTGTGATTCACTGAGTTCGGATTTTCATCGTTTACCCCAGCCTCGAAGGACCAACTCTCAACTTGCACAATTGTGTCCCGAATTGGTGCGGTTTGAGCGAGGCTGATACAATGCAGAATTTCACATACTCCTACTTACTTTTTTTTTTTTTTTTTTTTTACTCATACTTTTTTTACTTGTATTATAATATTTTTTTATGATCATAATCTGTTTAATAATAATTATCATTATTGTTATCTTGATTATGACGATGATGATGATTATCATTATCATTAGTGTCATCATTATCATTATCGTATTTATTAGACTTATTCATATTATTATTATTGTTGTAATTATTGTTCTTTTTCATAATTTCTATTATCATTATTACTGTTATTTATATTATCACCATTATTGTTACTGTTACTATTATCATTATTATCGTCATCATCACATCATCATCATCATCAGTCTTCTTATTATTATCATCATCAGTATTATTATTAAAGGTATTGTTATTGTTATTATTATCATTATCATTTTGATGCCTTATCATAATGACAGTAGTAGTATTTACTAGTACCTGTAAAAGTTACGATAATCCTGAAAGTATTGTTTTCATTGTTTAAACTGGTTTTTCACGATGTGTATCAAAGGCAACTGATGATTAATGCAGGGCAGTGTATTTTAAAGGAGAGTGAAAGGATCATTCAATAAAAGTAATGATGATCTGGTTGATATTTTCACCAAATAAAGATTCTTGGTGTCTCGCACAACGGCGGAAGAAAATCAAAGGATTAAAAAAATAGCGAAGACTCTTTAAAGGAAATCTTTGACATCTTCTTTCATCGGAATTCACCGGGGAAACACGGGAGGAAGCAGGTGGCGCAACCGGGGCCTGGCGAGGCGTCTGGCACGTCACTCACTTCGCAAAGCACAGCTGGGCCCAGCATGGCTCTCCGGAAACCCAGGAAAGGCTTGCGGGCGAGGCAGGGGATAAGGCCCTCGGGGATTCCCTGCGAATCCGACGGCTCGTTGCTTGTTCATGAGAGGCGCCTCCCCAAGGCCATCGGGATGCTCATTAAGGCAAAACTTTCAATGTCCACAACTGTTTCATATCAGTAATCCTGTGATGACTAAGCCAAAAGCCAGAAACTGAGAAACCCTCGAAACGTCCCTAATAATTCAAAAACAATAGCAAGCGCCATTCTAGGAAAACGTTAGCGGTGGATTCTGACGTCACGCATGCGTCTGTATATAAGAGGGCGCGGGCGCTCGGCTCGGCTGTCCACAGAGACTGCTTGCAAGAGACGGAATACCACACGTGAGCTTGCATCATGAATACCTGCGCCGCTTTACTCTTGTGCCACGCATTCGTTGCTGTTCTGCTAAGCCCTGTTACAGCTGCCCCAGCCAATAACGCGTTTGTAGAAAAAGCGCAGATAATACTTGAAGAACAAGCAAAGGAGCTGGAGACACTGGGCTGCAAACCGGTTCTACAGCGGGTGACGGTGGTCGCACAGCTCGAGTACTACGACGACCTAGCAGACAAGATATTCTTCCCGCAGGTGGTGGTCCTGAGGAGGTGCCTGAAGGAGTGCGGCTTTTGTGGCAACTCCCACCTGGGCACGGAAAAGGGGCGCTGCGTGCCCGACCCGAACGGCATACGAGAACGGAGCTTGATGACTTTCTACTATGACCAGAAGACCGGGAAGAAGATCTACCAGGAAGTCTTGGCTGAGGAGCATTTGTCGTGCACCTGTGAATGAAGAAAGTTTCCTGCCTCCGTGCGTAAAGAAATTATTACGTCTATGTTGGGAAATCATAGATTATACTACTGTTCTCGAGGAACATCCGTTCAGCATCTGCTTGTGTGCGATGCATGGGCATCTGAAGTCCTTGCACCCTATAGCTTGGTGCGGCGCCCGTGCAGCGAGGATCGGCGAAAGGGAAACCGCTCCGCTGGTGGACCTGCGAGCGTGAACAAGCCGAGTACCTGAGCACGGCGGACCCGCGAGTACCTTCAGCGAGTACCTCGAGAGTGCGCGTGGTGGGGGGAGAACTCCCGAAAGAGCTGCTACTACGACTGTGATATGTTGAATTGTTAGTATAAGGGTAATATATCCAGATACATAATAATATATTTAATTTATTATCACTATTTATATTCAGCCAATGTAAATATACATAACTCATAGTTAATGATATCTCCACTTTAGTAATGAGTATTAATGTATTTTCCTATTTATAAATATATATTTATTTCTTAAGAATCATGTGTTTATGCCAACATAACTATGAAGGTCACATTGGAAATAGTATAAAGAAGAAAGAAAGATAAAATAAAGATAAATTATACATGCATACACACACACGTATATATATATATATATATATATATATATATATATATATATATATATATGCGTATTACACACACACACACACACACACACACACACACACACACACACACACACACACACACATATATATAATATATATATATATATATGTGTATATATATGTATGTATATATATAATAGTATAAAGAAGAAGAAAGAAAGATAAAATAAGGACAAATTAGTCATACACACACACTCGTGTATGTGTATATATATATATATATATATATATATATATATATGTATGTATATATATATATATATTTTTTTTTTTTTTTCGAAAACAAAGCAAAATGTGTAATAAAACTCGTAGTAAAAGAGAAACAAGTTGATGACATTCATAATCTAAAAACAAGTACAGAGAACGATTTTAAATTTCTTCCACACAATGAATAAATAAACGAGCAATACTTATTAACACATAAAGAAAATGATTTTCTTCCGATTAATTGTTTTTAATCGGAAGAAAATCATTAGACCCTGTCAGAAAACAGATAATTAACTCTCATTTTAAGGAATGTATTATCTGATTGAAGATGACGTTCGCCATGAAACTGTACTAAGAACTGGCCTTGAGCTGCGAGAGATCACTTGCAAGCTACTGCTAATGTGCGCGATTGGAGGGAGGCACCGTGCCACGTCTCTCTCTCTCTTCGTTCCTTTCCCTTTAATAAATAAATCAACTGCAAGTATAGCTGGGGTCATTAACCCAATTGGCACGGATGGCAAGAATACATGCCATGCCCATTGTCATATAAGTTTATTTTTTATATTTACACATAGATGGCTCTACAAGTGCTTAATCACTAAAGAGTCAGTTATTAGTCCTACCAATCTCACCTGTTTATCCTTTTCCTTTACTTTTGGAAAGGGTCTTTTGTATTATTTCATTGTCTTAAATGTTACCAAGATTTTAATAACAATTGAATAACCAGAACATCAATAACAATAAGAACAGCGTCGATACCAATTGTATTAAAAAGAAAAACACAATTTCCCGCCAATTCAAGGAATGGGGAAATCAGGATCGGTCACTAGGGCTACTGACAGACTCCTTGACAGCTGAGCATATGTGGACCCATCTGTATGTAACAAAAATC
>NC_061836.1:34406942-34409442 GCF_019202785.1 Penaeus chinensis
CACACGTACATATGTACATGTGTATATATAATTATATAAATGTATATGTATATATATAGATTCTTTTCGAATCTTTCATTCCACTGCAGGACATAGGCCTCTCTCAATTCACTATCGAGAGGTTATTTGGCAGTCTTACCCTTGCCTGTATGGATGCCCTTCCTAATCAACCGTGGTTCAGCGCGCTAACTTTTGTGCCACGGAGGTGACTTCCCATACGACAGCTGCGTTTGATTTCTCAAAATATGTCGTTTTCTTGCCGTGAGATTGGGCTCGAACCAGCAGTCAGAGCGCAGGTATTTTACGACTGCCGCGGCTAGGAACTCGGGCCCATAAGGGTCGGAGACCAATGCTCTAACCACTAGATCATCGCGGCAGTCATATTATACATATATATGTGTGTTCGCGCAATCGATGTGTGTGCATGAATGTGCACACACACACACATACACACACACACACACACACACACTCGCATGTAGGGGATGTGTGTACACTTGCGCAGATTTGCATATAATGGGTAAGTCAAACCTAGATACGGTAGTGGGTGAGTCTATTGTTGAAATGGTGGGTTGAGAACCACCAACAATGATTACCTAAACAACTACTCCTCGGGGGAAGGATCATTGGTCAGTCACCCGTAACCTGTGGCCGGATATACTAACGCATGTACGAGATCGTATAAGGTTTGTTTACAACGGATCAAGCTACTCTCGTTTCTCGCAGCAAACGAATTTTCAAAACACTTCCGAGGTCGTAAACACACCTCTGCACGAGTGGGGTCAGAGCACTCATCGCTACGACCCTCCTCCGCTCACATCAGCCTTATATATACACCTTCAAGAGTGTGCAACTGTGATTCTTCTTTAATGAAATCAATTAATGTGCAAGAGCAACACATTTAGGAGACAAAGTAACAGAAAAAAAAACAATATAGCTAATATTAATAAGGATGGCCTTTGTCGATCCGCGGAGGCCTAATATAAATCAATCGACAAGTTTAGTTTTATAATGATTTAAAGCGCTCTGATACTTCTTCAGGTACGAAGTTAGAATTCAAATGTATAACTTCCATCAATATGAACATTTTTTCTACCGCAGGATGTTGCGTACCTCTTTCACCGACCGAGGGTCCAACGAGGAGATCCTCAGAAGAGTCCTATAGGGACACGAGCTTCTAGAATTGATCAAAGTATGACAACTCAAATTCCTCGGGCATGCAATCAGTAGAGGCGCGTTAGAAGACCTTAGCCTGGACGGTAAAATTGAAGGCAAGCAAGCTCGAGGTAGGCAGAGAATAACATTCCTCGAAAATTTCAATGTACAAAAACCTCGATGCCCCTGGGACAGAGCCCGACAACACGAAACCTGGTGCCAAGTAGTTCATAAAACACGCATCGGTGATGGCACAAAAAAGTATGTATATGTACATATATGTAGGTATAAATGTGTATATATATATGTGTGTGTCTGTGTGTATGTGTTTGTACACATATATGTATGTTTATATAGAAATATAATGTGTGCATGAGTATGTGTATCTGTGCGTGTATGTGTATGTATGTCTGTGTGCGCGCGCGTGTGCGTGTGTGTATGTGTGTGTATGTGTGTGCGTGTGTATGTTTGTGTGTGCGAGTGCATACGTATTTGTATATATGTGTGTGTGTGGGGGGGGGGGGGGTTGTGTGTGTGTTAGTGTGTTTATTGTGCATTCATGTTTTTGAGTTTGACGAGTTCCATACCATCGTGATATAATTTCGCTCCTCAGGCAAAATTACCATTTCATCGAACATATGTTCTTTGTCATCTTTTTCCATGTGGTTCATGTGGATCCTTTCTAGCAGCAGCAACGGCCCTGCCTTCCTTGTGTCCAGCATCCAGGGCACCGAAGTCTTCCTCGTTCGGAATTTCCCGTTGAAGCCGGCCGTCGGCGCGGATACTGGGAAAGTGAAGTAAGACTTCCCGGAAAGTCGACTTGACAGGGTTTGTGGCTTCAGGATAGCTCGTTTGGATAGGAATGGCTGGTCGGGTAAACAACAAGGGCGTTCATAGAAATATAAATGCAGACATTAATAAAAAGGCATGTATGTAAATAATCATCTATTCAGTTATTTACCTATCTATCTATTAATTCATATATTCATTCACACACACACACTTTAGTGTGTGTGTGTGTGATCACTCTCGCCTCACATAACAGAAAAGCCATGTATTTCTTATCTTCCATAACTCCACTGTCCTCGGCCGACTCCAACAGGTCTACAACCAGGCCAATGGCGAAGCGACCTTAGGACACGCTAAACTAAACCTTATTGCTTGTTAACAATTCTCATGCTGTTATTCTGATGTTTTGTTTATACTCAAAATGTTCGTTAGAAAATGCTTATTCCGAATCACCTAGTATGTAATCGCCATTATTTTCGATATTCAAATGTCTTTATGTTTTATGAATACTCAACATTTCTGTCTCCTTATCATGAAGCTTTTTAGTCTTGTAAAC
>NC_061836.1:34416942-34421942 GCF_019202785.1 Penaeus chinensis
AGATGCAAGCTTATTACCCTTAAATTACCAATCTAAGTATGACTTGTATGAAATGGATAAAAATTGCCACACATAAGCAACCCCCAACACTTTAGTTCCATCGAACTTTTAAACCAGAAGATATCATCATCTGACAGTGTTACTCTCATCCCAGGGGCGAGAAGTTGCAACTGCTGTGGCTGGGCACCACCGTGGGTAAGGACTAAGCTCAGTCGAGCCAGCACCAGTTGACACTCAAAGGCCGGCTCCCTTCATAGGCATTGTGCCCGCCGAGGTTCATGCTTGTTCTTATTTTTACCACAGATCGGTTTGAATATGACTCCATGGCCAAAGCTTAGCCCCGCCTCTCGATTCCTGTCGTAAAAAACTGTGACGGCGGAAATGATGGCTATTCTAATCATGACAGTTATAGAAACAAATCAAGAACTCGTATTTGCAACCGTCCTAGCTGGGGCCACCGTCACGAATGTCTTGTCATAATTTTTAACAGCCTCCGGGCTAGTACAGTGGTAACGTGTCGGCCCCTCATCCGAGGGGTCGGCGGTTCGCGCCCCGCCCAGGCGCGAGAAGTTGCAATTGTCGCCTGGAGGTTACTGCTGTGGCTGGGCACCACGGCGGGTAAGGACTAAGCCGAGTCAGCACCAGCTGACACACGTTAGCGAGTCGGCATTAGTCGACACAGGCTGGGCTCCCCTCATTGGCATAGCCCGGGCGAAGCTCAGCTTCGCATATCGGACTTATCCTTATCCTTAATTTTTAACGACTTGAGTCTATCGTCTGTCAGTTTGTGTTCTTAAGTTTAAGATGTTTCATGAATACGGGACCTGGTTTCTTTTGACAGCTGCTAGGAACCGAGCTTGATGGGGGATATATTTTGATTTATCCCATGCTTTCCACTTTGGAGATTTGCCCATTATTAAAATTAACCGTCATCTATTTTTCTCAACATTTCAATGGGCATATTTATATCGGCCAGATCTATTCTTGGACAACTTTGGATAATTGATTATGAAACTTATTCTACACAATAATGTCTGAGAATGTTTGAGTACTAATCCGGGCAAGATGGCAGGTACTGGGGCATGTCTTACTCTATTCCCCGTCCCCTGCCTCTTGGACTGGGTACCAAGTTGTCGGTGAACTTCCATACATATACACTCAAATTACTCACTATTTATAGCCTATCATAAATTTGGTAAAACAGCAGTTTGTTTTGATCTAGATTACAGAGCAAAACAAATGGAAAAAATAGATTAACATCAACGCAAAAGGAACTAATATGAAGGCAAAAACGTACACATTGCTATATATCACCACAGGAAAAACAAATTGACATGCATGCCAACAAAATGTAAGACATATGGATTAATACATGTCAAAGAAATGAATAGATGAACGCAACCTACGCAAAACGCAAAAAAGAAATGAACACATCTATGGCTATGGGCATTTCCCGAATCCATCGGAGAAAGCTTAGCAGTGTAAGCGTTGACAACAGACGCAATGTTTACGTATTTGGAGAGTTAGTGGATTATAAAAAAAAGTGGGAATAGAGACATAAGAAGTCTAAAATCCTATAAAAGCGGAATGAATAATAATAGTAATGGATATCATATAAAACAGATTAATATATAAGATAAGAAAAGCTTCAAACTGCAGAAAGAATATAACAAACAAGATTTAGAAAATATTGAATTAAAAAGTCCTAAAACCACATAAAATAAGGAAGAAGAAGAGATAGTGGAATTGTGGTCAACCATCTCCGAGAATGTATGTTGGTGGCGCCGTGTGGAAGAAGCTCCCCCAGGGAACTATGAGTCTGAAAAGAGTTAAGTATAGCGACGGTGGCAAAAAAAGGGAACTGGAAATCGAGAAAGCTAAATTAACTCTAACCTTAACCTTAAAATCGTGACTTTCAAAGCAGGACTGACGGTAAATATTTGGAATACCTTCGCATAACCGATCCTGACGATATTGGTAATGATGGATTCCCCTCACCTTCTACTACCTAGATATACATAAATTGTGTATATAGTCAAATGCAGGGGGCTGTACTCCTTGCAACCCCCCTATGGCTGACTGATGCCCCAACTCCCACCCTGGACAACAAAGAATCCACCATGTGTGCACTGCAGAAGAGACCCCCTAATCACTTGCACAAGAGAGTGCAGGACAGACTTTGTGGCATTCCCTCTCTTGCCGCCCCCTAATCGCTTGCTTGTTGTTGTTGTGGAGGGGGGAGGGGGGCTTAGAAATGGAGACTGGGGCCAATGTAAGGGACCACCCCATGGACCTCAGCCCTATCTAATTTTGCATGGGCTTTTCTTCTCCCTCTTTACTTTCCTTCTCCTCTTCACCCCTTCTTCTGTCCTCTTCCTAAGGTGTGAGAGCTGTCCTGAAAGGATCAAAGGCTGGCTTTGCGTCAGTCATGAATGGCCTCTGGAGCCATGGGTGCAGTATTCCCTTGGTTAATTGCCTAGCCTTTACACCTCATGGGGACCTGACCATTTCTTCTCCCCATTTATTACAGGCTCACCAAGGGCTAATAATGAAGATTTTTTACCTTCATCAGGGGCATTAAGGCTTGTCCCTTCCTCAACTAGCCTGTCTAAATTTGATATCATTGGTTTTCCAACCCTGCCTCTCCATTGACCACTGATACTAAAACCACCTTCTCGTTGTTTGCTGTTGACTCTGTCCATTCCGAATCATCCACCCAGGTCATTACTCAACCTTCAAAATACACCTTTTCCTCTCTCCCAACATATTCTACTCCATCTCTTTCATTGCCTACCCCCACCCTCCTTATTAGTACTCTTCATGCTTATTGTCCTCCTCCCAACAGTACTACCTCTCTCCATGCCACCCCATCTTCCTCCTGCTCTCGTCCTACTGCTTCCAACTCTGCAAACCTTTTTAGTACCCATTTTGGCCCAGCCAAGTGGGATGGATTTTTTGTGATCCCAATACAGCCCCACACATTCTGATCATTCATACCTTGCCACAGTTGCATCTGAGTCCGAAGCTCGTGCACTATGTACCTTCACTGACCTCACAGGCAAACCTATTCATTCCTCCTATAATACTTGTACCAGAACTATTTCTGTCTCCTCGACTGATTGTCCTGTCAATGACAAGGACTGGTCAGGAAAATGACTTCCTCACATTCCTTATTGACTATGATGCGGTGGCAGTCCAGTGCTACACTATTCCTCTCAGAGGCCAACATAAGTCCTACACCAGTATTGCCAAGATTAGCTTCCGTAAATATGACCTTCCACATGAAGTTTACATTTGTGGAATGTCATGCCCTCTCTGACCATATTGACCTCTTCCATGTCTCTGTCAGAAATGGCATTTTGGCCTCCACCCATACACTGTTGCTCCACATTCCTCTATGTACCCAACCTGGTCATTACCATTCAAATTGCTCAGTTCAGTCATGTTTGCCAGTTGTGGTGGCTCCCATAATGTATTTTATAGGAGCTGCCCAGCCTACAAGCTCGAATCTGAGGTAGCAGTTCTCAGATTCAAACGAGGCCTCACTCTAAGTGAGGCCAGACAAGAAGCATGCCAACAAGGTTATTCTCTTTCTACCTAATTGAAAACTGTACTTCGCTTCACTATGCCTCCTCCTTCTCACTCATCTGTCACACCAAATAATCTAAACATTCCACCCCATCTTCTACCACATCCTCTCCTTGACCCAGCTCTCCCTCTGCTCTTCAGACATCTATTCCTTCACCATCTTCCCCTGTTCCCATATCTCATTCTCTGGATTCTTCTCCTACTACAACTACCATTTTAATGTATTATCCTTTGATTGTTTCATAATAGCTCTTGCAGTTTTCCTCATACAGTGTTACTCTCCCTTCATCAGACATACTCTCCATTTGATCTGATCACTCTATACCTTTAACCTTTTTACAAATCCTCACTATATTCCATTTGCTTCCCCTTTATACCCTTTTCACTTTCATTCTACCCTACAGTGTTCTACATCCTTTAACATCAAACATCTTATCCTGATTGTTAACTCATTTCCACCCTTTTTGCCACAATACTTTACCATAGTGCTGTATGACCTTTGATGTCTAGCACATTTATTTCTTCTAACCATTAACCATTAACCCTCCCCTTCTATTGGGGCCAAGACTGTCACTATTGGGGGGGGGGTTTCCATAATATACTTTCTATATATTTGGGTAGTAGAGGGTGAGAGGAATCCATAGATACCAATATCATCGTGATTGGTTATGCAAAGGTATTTTGAATATATACCATGGACTTTTTAACCCATTGGATCCTGCTGCTTCACGGCAATCACATGGCCCAAAATATGGGCATTAGGCTTACGTGAGTAGCTGATCTGATGGATGCGTGGCTTGTAGGCCGAGCACTCATGATCACTTTTTTGTAGTGACAAGACTCTATGCCTCCCCTTTAGTTTTTTTGCCTATATGCAATGTCTATATTTGGTAATAGACTGCACAAATTCCATATCATTTCTCTATGTCAGCTTAGTCCATCACTCGGTGCAAGAATGATAACAATATGTAACATTTTGTTAAATGTCTTTTTTTTTTTTTTTCATAATGTACAATTTTCTGTAATGCAACCTGTGCTGTTGGTCATGGTGGCCAGTAATAGGATGCTGAACATGGAAATAGTATAATATAGTAGTTAATATATATTAGTATAATATAATTAATATAATATAATAGTATCTGGCTGGTGCTCTTCCAGTCATTGCTCACGGACACTACATTCCACATTTGTTTATCGATGGAAATAATGCAAAGCCTCTTTCTAAATGTCAGTTGAGTCTTATCCTCCAAGAGGTTTGTACACTCGTGGGGAATCTTTCTCGTCACCTTGGCCTTAAGCTGAAATGCTCACGATGGCATATTCGTGTCACCCAAACCCACAGCCAGGTTTTTCCATAATGCCGTGTTCATGTCACCTGCCCCTCAAACCAAATTCTTTGATGATGTGATGGT
>NC_061836.1:34431942-34434442 GCF_019202785.1 Penaeus chinensis
ATGTATATATGTGTATACATATGTGTATATGTATGTATATATATATTAAATATAAATGTATAGGTGTGTGTGTGTGTGTGTGTGTGTGTGTGTGTGTGTGTGTGTGTGTGTGTGTGTGTGTGTGTGTGTGTGTGTGTGTGTGTGTGTGTGTGTGTGTGTGTGTGTGTGTGTGTGTGTGTGTGTGTGTGTGTGGATAGCTAGATGGGTATATAGATATAGTAATAGATAGATAGATACACACACACGTACACGTACACAGACACACACGTACACTTACACTTACACACACACACACACACACACACACACACACACACACACACACACACACACACACCACGCGCGCGCGCGCGCACACACACTGTATGAGCCCGAATGGTGGGCCCTACAAGAGTATGGTAGTTGGTGTAGGGCGTAAGGTAGACTACCGAGATGTCTTGAGCCTTTCTTGAAGGGTCAAGATGGGGCGCGGCTGCTCCTCGAAGCGCGGAGTTGCTCCTTGGCTCACCGTGGGAGTCTGCCTGGCGACGAGTCACCTGTCATTAGCAGGTGACAGTCGATAATTAAGAAGGAAGTGTTACAGCATTACATAGGCCTTTGCGGAAGGGGAAAACAACACAACACTTGTATGCCTCGTGTGACAGTAAGCAATGGATATGCCCACACGCATGTATATGTGTGTGTGGGAATATATGCATGCGACAATATATTTAATTATACAAGTTATGTAGAATGTAACAAAAGAGAGACAGAACAACAAAAGCATACATATTCAGTAACATTATATATATAAAGCTGGGTTACACACACACACACACACACACACACACACACACTCACACACACGCACGCACGCATACACAAACACACGCACGCATACACACACACACACACACACACACACACACACACACACACACACGCACACGCACACGCACACGCACACGCACACGCACAAATATATGTATATCTATCTATCTTTCCATATATCTGTGTATCTATCTATACATACATATATATAAAACTATATATATGAATATGTATATATATTATATATATGTATGTATATATATTGTATATATGTATGTATATATATATTATATACAGTATATGTATGTAAATATATACATATAAAGACATATATATACATATATATATATCTATCTATATATTTATATCTATCTATCTATATATCTAACTATCTATCTATCGATATATGTATGTATGTATGTGTATATATACATATATATAACTACGCACACACAGCGTAGCAGTTTGTGTGATAAACACTTGTAAGGCTGTAGCGTAAACGTCGACTTCTTAATAAGTGCGTTTCCTTTCCTAAGCCCCCCCCCCCCCCCCCCCCCCCGCACTCTCCAAGGCAAGCAGAGTTTATCACACTCATAATCAGGCATTCGTCATGGTCGTCATCGGCCGTTGACCGAGCTAATGGGCTAATTCGCGGCCTAATACTCGGGCCATTACCTGATCGCTATCTCCGCTTCGGCCCGCTCCTCCGCGCCCCATTTGGATTATTGTATTTAGTTATTATTTATTTATCTGTCTTCTTTATACAGTCCCTTAGAGCAGTTTGGGTTTCTCTGAGCGCTAGATTTGCTTGCTTACTTGTTGGTCCAAGCGGTGGGCGACATCCCCCCCCCCCCATACCTCTTCCTCCATACTGGGTATTTACAATTCGTTCCGTGTGTCTGTCTGGTTAGGTCAAGCAGGGTTAAGTGCTTCATGCGCGCATCCAACTCGAGCTCCCTCGCTCTCGTGCCGCGTCGACAGGTCAGACAGGTCACAGGTCACTCCTTTATTAGGGGGTATGGCTCGTTTCCCTTCCAGCGCGGGGGCTTTATTCCATCAGCCTCGTTAACCGATTTCTCTTATTTTATGCTGACCCTGGCCGGAACTCAAACGCACGTTGCGTACTGATGTGGGAACAGGTGAACAGGTAGATATATATATACATATATATATGTATATATATAAATATATATATATGTATATATATAAATATATATATATGTATATATATAAATATATATATATAAATGTAAATATAAATATATATATATAAATATATATATAAATATATATATATAAATATAAAAATATTTATATATATGAATATTTATATATATAAATATATATATAAATATATAAATATTTATAAATATATAAATATTTATAAATATATAAATATTTATAAATATATAAATATTTATATATATGAATATTTATATATATAAATATATATATAAATATATAAATGTTTATAAATATATAAATATTTATAAATATATAAATATTTATAAATATATAAATATTTATAAATATATAAATATTTATAAATATATAAATATTTATAAATATATAAATATTTATATATATAAATATTTATATGCATATTTATATATTATATATATAAATATATATCAATATATATATCAATATATATACAAATATATATATAAATATAAATATATAAATATAT
>NC_061836.1:34449442-34452825 GCF_019202785.1 Penaeus chinensis
TTATTATAACAAGAATGATAATAACAACAATAATAATAATAATAATTTTTATTATCATTACAACAACAACAACAATAATAATAATAATTATTATTATTATTATCATTATTACAATAATAATAATAATAATAATAATAATAATAATAATAATAATCATAATAATAATAGTTATCATTATTATCATCATTATTATTATTATTATTATTATTATTATTATTATTATTATTATTATTATTATTATTATTATTATTATTATCATAATTGTTGTAATAATAATAATAATAATAATAGTAATAATAATAATAATGATAGTTATTATTATTACAACAACAATAATAATAATGATAATAATAATAATAATAATAATAATAATAATAATAGTTATTATTATTATTAATATTACAACAATAATAATTGTTGATTTTGTTGTTGTTTTTGTGGTTGTTGTTAGTAGTAGTAGTAGCATTTTTATTATAATAATGATTATTATCATTGTTATCCGTATAGTAAGAATAAATCAATATTATTACTATAATGATAACAACAAGAATGATAATAACAGCAATAATAATAATAGTAATAATAACAATAAAAAAAACTAGTTCTATAAATTATATAAGAAATATACGATTATCTAAAGTTATAGTAATAGTAATAACAACAATAACAAAAAATATGATAATAATAATAATGATAATGACGATAATGATAATGATTAATAATGATAAAGATTATAATGATACTTAAATATGATAATGATAATGATAATAATGATATTGATAATAATAATAACAATAACATGTTAATGTTGTTAAATTAACAACATTAACAATAATAGTAACAATTATGATAATAACAATAATGATAATGATGATAGCGATAGTAATAATAATGGTAATAATGATGATAATAATAACATTTGAGACTGGAGAAAAGAGAGCGGAACGACAGAGTTTCCCCCTAAAACATAAACGTTTTCTCTGAACACAAAATCCACGCGTCGAGAAATAAAACGCAACGAAAAGGTCTCCCCAAAAATAACCAAACGTTTTCTGTAAGCACAATGAAGCGCTGTTGTTTTCTCTTGCCATTAAATAAAGGATTAACTTGCCTTATAATTCCGGCGGGGCAGGCGGCGTGTGTCTCTCTCCGATTGGCAATAGAAAAGGCCCGATTTTGCTGGAAATGTTCAGATCCTTGTGGCAGCATCGGTATCGTCTCTGACTCCCAGTTCCAGGGCCCGGGATCGAGACCAGAGTTAACCCTCTTTCTTAGGGAAAAGTTAACAGGTGTTTCTCGACACCTGCTCGTGTTTGGCGGTTCACGAGTGTTCTCCACGGAGATAACGTCCCCCTCTCGAGGTCAGAGGTCACTCAGGTCGGCAGCTATGCGGAGAGGCGGCAGCTGACCCACATGGTTTGATAAATCCAGTAAGCTGGCTCTGGCTGGCCGATCGGTAGCTGTTTTGTTGTTATTTGATGATAATGATAATAAGATAATAATAATAATTGTTGATAATAATGATATTAATAATAACACTAATAATAACACTAATGATAATAATAATAGTAATAATAATAAACTGTCACAATGTAAGAATTATCAGCTAAAGTTACAGCATTTTCTGTTAAGTTTCACTTCTCTGTAACTCTCATATCCCGCATTATCCTATATTCGTTTAGTTCTTCTACTTTTTTCAATTATTCTTTTATTTTCTCTCATCTCCTCGATTGCTTTTCCACTCATGCTTCTTATCTTTGCATTTATCATTCTCATTCTCTCTCTTTCCTTCCTCCTATATTCGGTCGGTTTTCCGCTCTCTTCAAACTTTCTTTATTTTTCGTGTTTTTTCTTCGTCTTCTTACATCAAATCAATAATAATGATAATAATGTTAATAAAATTAATAATGATACTACTACTACTAATAATAATAACAACAATAATAAGAAAAACAATGATGATATCATAATAATAATAATGATGGTAATAATAATAATAATAATGATTATTATTATTATAATAATAATGGTAATAATATTAATGATGATAGTAATAATGATAATAATAATAATAATAGTAACAATAATAATAATAATAATAATAATAATAATAATGATAATAATGATACTACTACTACTAATAATAATGATGATAATAATCATAATAATGATAATAATAATAATAATAACAATTATTAATATTATTACAATAATAATAATAATAACAGTAATCAAAATAATAATGATAATTATTATTATTACAACAATAATAATAATAATCATCATCATAATAATAATAATAATTATCATTATTACAATAATAATAATAATAATAATAATAATAATAATAATTGTTATTATTACAATAATAATAATAATAATAATAATAATAATAATAATAATCATAATAACAATAATAATTATTATTATTACAATTATAATAATAATAATTACAACAATAATAATAAGAATAATAATCATAATGATAATTATTATTACTATTAAAACAATAATAATAATAATGATAATCATAATATTCATTATTATTATTATTACTACAACAATAATAGTAATAATAATAATAATAATCATAATTATAATAATACAATAATAATAATAATGATAATAGTAATAAAATAATAATAATAATAACTATTATTATTATCATTATTATTAAAACAATATAATAGAAAGAAGAAAAATGCAGATAAAAATGAGATAAAAAAATGGAATAAAAATGGGAAAATGCTGAATACAAGGAGAAAGAATACTAATTATGGTGACTTATGCAGGAAAGAAAATAAGAAGGTAAACAAGAGAAGTAGAAAACAGAAAAAAACAAGAGCAGTAGAACGGAAATAGAGAGAACAGAGACATCTTTCTGGAGGGGGATATTTTGGAATAAAAGGGAAGGGTTAAACACGCTGGAGAAAGAAAAGAAAAGAAAGAAAACGGAAGATTAAGCAAGAAAAGTAGACGTGTAGTCAAGGCAAAAGAACAAGAACTGAAAGACTTGGGGTAAAATAAGAAAACAAGAGAAATAATAGAATATTGAGAAAGGAAAAGAAAGCGGACAAGAGAATCAAAAGAGAAGAAAATGAATTAAAAACTGAAGACTGACAAAATAAGTCTCTCTCTCCCAAATAATAAACAAAAAAGTAAATAGATATAGACAAGGCATCAAATGAATAAGAGAGGGACAGATGGCACAAAACTTGGATGATTAAATAGAAAAATCGGAAATGAAATGAAGAAGAAAGGGAGAGCATTAAAATATAAAGGTGAAAAAATAAAATATAATCAGAAAAGCAAAAAGAAATACTTTTTTGCAAAGAAATAAGTCTAAAGCACAATGAAAACGATATTACAGTGGTGTCATTTGC
>NC_061837.1:0-7500 GCF_019202785.1 Penaeus chinensis
GGGGAGGAGAGAGAGAGATGTGTGATATGTATTAAAGATATTTATATATATATATATATATATATATATATATATATAAAAGAGAGAGAGAGAGAGGAGTGATGAGAGAGAGAGAGAGAATCGGAATAATATTCATAACAAATCACAACGGACATTTTGGCCACGTTATTACGGAGGATAGCTCACGCTCGAGCAAGGCTAGCGGTATGACCTGACCTGCGCGAGGCTAGTGACCCGAGATGACGTCAACCTGACCCGCGGAAGGATACACCACGCCAAAGGGCGGCTGACCTCGACGCCGCGTCCCCCATGGATAGTGAGTTCGCGCCTTGACTTCGGACCGTAACAACCCTTGGCCGTCTTCCGCGAAGTGTCCGTGTGGCCTCCGGGATAAATATATATATATATATATATATATATATATATATATATATATATATATATATATATATATATATAATTTCGTGACCAAGAATAAAGACTAAACCGCCACAGACTTTGCTTCAGCCCGTGTTGTGAAATCCTCACAGATAGCGAGAGAGAGAGAGAGAGAGAGAGAGAGAGAGAGACAGGGGTATATATAGAGAGGTATAGAGAGATTGAGAGGGAGAGAAAGGGAGAGGTAGAGAGAGAGAAAAAAAGAAAGAGGTAGAGAGAAAGGGAGGGAGACAGAGAGAGAGAGAGAAAGAAAGATGTAGATATATATATATAGAGAGAGAGAGAGAAAGAGAGAGAGAGAGAGAGAGAGAGAGAGAGAGAGAGAGAGAGAGAGGGGCAGAGAAAGAGAGCGAGCGAAAGGGAGAGGCACAGAGAGAGAGCGAGAGAAAGGGAGACGCAGAGAGAGAGAGAGAAAGGGAGAAGCAGAGAAGAGAGAAAGGAAGAAGCCAAGCGAGAGAGAGAAAGAGAGAGGGAGAGGAAGGGAGAGGCAGAGAGCGAGAGATATAAAGGGACAGGCACAGAGAGAGAAAAAGGACAGGTAGAGAGAGAGAGAGAGAGAGAAAGGGAGAGGTGGAGAAAAAGAGAGAGAGAGAGAGAGAAGGGGGGGGGGGCAAAGAGAGTCCTAGAGAAAGGGAGAGGTAGAGAGAGAGAAAGGGAGAGGTAGAGAGAGAGAAAGGGAGAGGTAGAGAGAGAGAGAAAGGGAGAGGTAGAGAGAGAGAGAAAGGGAGAGGAAGAGAGAAAGAGAAAGAAAGGGAGAGGCAGAGCCAGAGAGAAAGAGAAAGAAAGGGAGAGGCAGAGCGAGAGAGAGAGAGAAAGGGTCAGGTAGAGAGAGAGAGAGAGAGAAAGGGAGAGACAGAGAGAGAGAAAAAGGGAGAAGCAGTAAGACAGAGAGAAAGGGAGAAGCAGTAAGACAGAGAGAAAGGGAGAAGCAGAGCGAGGGAAAGAGAGGGGAAGAGAGAAAGGGAGAGGCAGAGAAAGGGAGAGGCAGAGGGAGAGAGAAAGAGAAAGGGAGAGGCAGAGATATAGACACAGAGAGAGAGAGAGAGAGAGAGAGAGAGAGAGAGAGAGAGAGAGAGAAAGGGAGAGGCAGAGAGAGAGAGAGAGCGAGAGAGATAGAGGAGGGGTAGAGAGAGAGAGAGAGAGAGAGAGAGAGAAGAGAGAGAGAGAGAGAGAGAGAGAGAGAGAGAGAGAGAGAGAGAGAGAGAGAGAGAGAGAGAGAGAGAGAGAGAGAGAGAGAGAGATGAGATGAGATGAGGGAGAGAGGAAGGAGGAAGTGAAAGAAGTGGAGGGAGGCAGAGAGAGAGAGGGAGAGAGGAAGGGAAAGAGAGGGAGGGAGGAAGGGAGAGATGGGAATGGTGAGAGATGGTGAGAGATTGAGAGAGAGAGAGAGAGAGAGAGAGAGAGAGAGAGAGAGAGAGAGAGAGAGAGAGAGAGAGAGAGAGAGAGAGAGAGGGGGGGGGAGGGAGGGAGGGAGTCATATTACATGTTCAAACTTTATACAAACACTTTATTGACAACATACAAATCGAAGAAATTAAATGAGACACCGTGTCTTTTTGAAGAAATGTCTAGAGGTGTTTCCATGACTATCAACAAATTTATATTTAACGCATTTCAGTTGTAAAATAAAAGTACAGCTTGTGTTTTCTGGTGGATAAATAAGCTCAATAGAAATGAGCTGGGCCTCTAGTAACGAATTTCAGGCTTATTTAAAAGGTAAAAGGACGGAGTTTAAACGACGTAAAATATCACGACGCGTTGACGAAAGTCTGAACGGCTCTCCCAAGCGTTTGAAAAAATCCAACGCGTCGGTACTTTTCTTGGTCTATCAATACGACATAGTGGGGATATTATTTTACAATGTAATGCTATCAGGATGAACACTTCAAAATACATTTTAAAAAAATGATATGTGTGATGACTAACTTTTTGCTGGTCCCTCCTTGCCTTCCTGCTTAATGAATTGGAATCCATTGGCTGTCGCTGATCAGTGGTTGCACACTTTCGGAGTCAACAGATGTAATGATTTGTCTTCAGACAGCCAGTACCTAACAACAACTAGCCCGCCTAAAATTTCACCCGCATTGGCGAGAAAATAACGGACATCCCAATCAGCCTAACCGCGTAACGAGACTGTTTACCGTTATTTATGCTGGGCGTTAATATAACGGACGTCCCAGTTAGCCTCACAGTGCAATGAAATGGTTTACCGACAATTTTTATTTATGCTCTAATGTAATATATTGAATGCACTCTTATAATATGTAAATATGTATAGCACATTACCCTTACATGCATCTGGAAATAAATTTCTGTTTTATTCTCTTATGTATGAAATATAAACTAGACACATTTTATAAAATTCAAATACTTCCCAGCAACTGATCGTTAAAAAGTACCTAGTTTGGCTGTGTTCATTAACGCGCTTAAGAAATGATTGACTACTAGCGGTCAGATCCTGAAACTGAATTTCTTAAAAGATGATATTAAAACAATACAATCTACACATACAGACAAATCAAGATACACACATGTGCAATTAATATCCAATGATTAAACTCTGTCGATTTATATGTAAGGAAATATATTTTTTTAAAGAATGTCCATTTTTATAAATTATTCTTTACGTACGCATGTACAGATAAGAGGCAGCACGTGTGTGTGTGATGTTAACAGTCTCTGGAAAGTCCCTTGAGTAAAATTAACAATAACGTCACAGTGCAATCGATCGGTACGAATTTTCCCATGTCCGATTCTCACACCACGACGTGTCCATTTTTGTTTTACTGATGAAATAACGGCGCAATGCAATCCATCGACAATAATTATTCCGTGTCCGATTTTCACACGAGGACGTGTCCAGTTTTTGTTTAAACAACAACATCCTCATAGTGCAGTCAATCAGCAATAATCATTTCATGTCCCATTCTTACGCGAGGACGTGTACATTGCTGAAGATTACTCTTTGTATAAATGTACAGTGTACAAGTGTGCATATGTAATACTCATAATCTATGGAAGTTCACTTAAGATAATAAAACAATGTCACAGTGCAATCAGTTAGCAGTAATTATACCATGTCAGATTTTCACACTAGGACATGTCCATTTTTGAAGGACTTGTCAATTTTTTTTTAAAGGACAGGTCCATCTTTAAAGTAAGATAATAACACAACGTCACAGTGTAATCAGTCAACAATAATTATACCAAGTCCGATTTTCACATTAGAGCTTGTCCAATTTATAAAGTTAATTTCTATTTTTTAAAGAACATGCCCGTATTTTGATGAACAGGTCCATTTTTGAAAGGCATGTCCATTTTTTATTGGGTATGACCATTTTTTAAAGGGCACGTCCATTTTTTAAAGGTCAGGTTCATTTTTGAAAGGATAGGTCCTTTTTTTTATTTTTATAAATTATATACAAGTTGGCATATTGATCTTCATGTTTTGTGAAGTAACGTATCTAATATTTCTTAATATGTATTCCTATAAAATTCTCACACGACGTCGTGTGCATTTTTGTTTTAGTAATGAAACAACTATGGGCCTCTTCTGTAACGCTAATCCAACTGTTAGCGAAAAGGCTAGACAGTTTGTCGAACTGTTAAGTTTTGCTGCCAGTTCTGTCCAAGCGTGGCGTCATTGTTATGGTTCCACCTATCGTCTATTAAGCGCCTGTGCAGAGCATATTCAATGTCATTTGGGGATTGTCTTTTTAATTCATTCTTAGTAAGTTAAGATTATAAGTAAAAAAAGGAATCCATGCACTAAATGCTGTGTTTGAATGAATTCCGCTTGACTTCATATTCACTCATTGGTTTTACATTAAACGTAAATAATGGCTATGAATGCGCACGATGGATTTTCATGTGAAAAAGGGTAATAAAATATATAGATGAATGAACAGCATTTATTCACAGACGGACATTTTGTAAAGTACATGTCCATTTGTTAAAAGCCATGTCCAGTTTTTTAAAAATATGTCCATTCTTTTAAAGATTTTTTTTTTTTTTTTTCTAAAGGACCTGTCATTTCTTAAGGGATATGTCCATTTTTAAAGGACATGTCCATTTTTAAGGACATGCCCATTCTTCATAAATTACTCTTTATGTGTAAATGTACAGTATCAAGTTGGTATATTCATCTTCATCTTTTGTGAAGTAACGTATCCACTGTTTATTAAGATGTGTTCCTCTACCATTCTCCCACGACATGTAATGAAACAATAACAACAACAACATCCTCACAGTGCAGTCCATCGGAATAATTATCTTATGTCCCATTCAAGGACGTGTCCATTTTCAAAAATTATTCTGTGGATAAATGTACAGTGTACTCGTACAAGACAGTTTGTTTGCAAATGTGATATTAAAAATCTATGGAAATTCCCTGAAGTAAAATATGAAAAATGTGCAATCAGTAAACAAAAATTACTGTATGTTCGCTTTTCATATTGGGAAATGTCCGTTTTTAATTCCATGCTCATTTTAAAGGACATGTCCATTTTTAAATGACATGCTTATTTTTTAAACGGTGTGTCCATTTTTAATAAAGGCATGTCCATTTTTTTTCTAAACATGTCAGTTTTTGAAGGACATGTCCCTTTTTTTTTTGGGGGGGGGGGGGGGAAATTACGCTTTATGTATATAGATGCAAGCAACAACAAAAACATTCTCTCAGGACAGTCTATCAGTAATATTCAATTCTTGTCTGATTTTCACAAAAGACGTGTCCAACATCCTCATAGTGCAGTCCATCAGCAATAATTACACCATTTCCGATTTTCATATTAGGTCATGTCCATTTTTTAAGGAACATTCTCCAAGTTTTAACGGATATGTCCATATTTAATGGTCATGTCCAATTTTTAAAAGGATATTTCCATATTTTACAAATATACACGTACAAGATTCAGCTAAGCACAAGAGCAAGTCTCTAGTCCTCGGTTAGGCCGTCAGAGTAGCAAGACTTTTTCCTTGCCGTGTTCCTCTCATCAAGGCGACGTGTCCCGCGGCTTCACTGATTAGATCCCTTAAATGTTTAATTAATATACAGACCAATAGCAACATCCATCAACTCACAGGGACATTCGTACTAGTTTTAGCTATTGGGTATTTTGCCCAATTAACATTCACGCCTCATTCATACTTCACCGAAACCTTTATTATCTTACCTTCCATTTCCTTCCCTTCATACTTTCTCCCTTCACACACATACATACACACACACACACACACACACACACACACACACATACATACATACATACACTCACACACACACACACACACACACACACACACACACACACACACACACACATATATATATATATATATATATATATATATATACATATTACAGATGTATATATATGTATACATATACATATATATATATATATATATATATATATATATATATATATGTGTGTGTGTGTGTATGTATAATCTGTATAATAGAAACCACTGTGAGCCATATCGAATGCGTTGCAGTCTATCTTTGGGATAGACTTCAAGATGGAAAGCGATTATCGCATTTCCTATAAGAGGTCATAGCCCTTTTAGTGTATAGCACAAAAGTAAAATTGAACATTTCCTAAATCAATGCTTCCTGTTCTGGTGTAACATTTATACACACTTTTCCGTTTATACAAGGGCACGAGTTATAATGAACATTTCTTTAAAGCCATTTCTGAATAAATAAAGAAGAGCATTCGTGGTTTTGTGAATGTAAAAAAAATGCAGTACACAACCTATGACGAAGATACATTCAATGCCAGTATTCTATACACCTTCGACATTCATTTCATTTTATCATTAACTCTTGCAGTTATCCATACTTGTTTTTGGGGGTATATCATAAAGAGAAACAAGTGACGATGAAGTTTATGTCTCCGCCTTGTGAGTTTTATCCTTGTTTTATCAATAGGTGAATTGTTATAATGCTGACCTGTGCCATAATTCCCCATAGAATAAATACTACATACAATTTCGCCTTGGATCTTAGTATCGCTCATTAGCTTTAGTTTCATGGTATTCTTCTGAATCTGTTTGTGTCATTATACTTCTCTTCTCTATTTAGTTATTCATATATTTGTATAGTGGTGATGTCTGATAAGGCTGCTGGTAACACATAACCAGTACTGTTTATACTCATATTTACATAAACATTTTCTTCAACGATATTATCGGATATGTTCTCCGAAACCATTGAGTCTAGAATTTGAGTTTACACTTCTATTTGAAACAGCAGGTGCTACATTACTATCAATTAGACTGTTCATGTAGGCGTGTTCGGTATATTGAACGGATGATATTAGTGTTCATAATACTATGAACTTTAGAGTACCAGCGATTTACTCTTATGATTAGTATTAGGAAGTAAATCACTCATGTTTATAATATCTTATATGGTACCCAGACATTTCATGAATTTCTCAATACCTATGTATGTTACATTGGATAACCAGACGAGATAAAGCATTTTACTTTTTGTGTCGTTTTCAGAGCAGTAACCTTTTGAAACAGACCTACATAACAACTCGCTTTATTTTTCTTATTAACCAAAAGGACTTTTTGTCTGCACCAATTATCATTGCATTGTGTATATATATATATATATATATATATATATATATATATTCAATATATTTTTCTTCAGATATTAGTATTTTTGCTTCTTAAATCCGACGTGTAAGCTTAAACTGTGCCAATATGGATCTCGTTAACATTTTTTTTTTTTCAGAGACGCGAAAATCATTCAAACGACATGACAGAAGTTGGGAATCCGTAGGAGTAAACACAATATTCTCGGTTATTTGCTGTTCACTCCAACCCGATGCCAACTCCCGAAGCAAACGCGCATCGGCGAACCGCTCTCTCTCCCGCCTCGGTCCTCTCTCGCCCACGCTTCGGCTCACGCGATAGATAGGAAGCTTTGCTCTTCGGTGATCTTATTCGCTTGAATGCAATGGCGTTTGTAGCAGCTTCTCATAAAATTAAGAACGAGAGAGGGTGCTAGGAGAGAATGGAAGTTACGAGCTGGTGTTCCGATAAGTG
>NC_061837.1:12500-25000 GCF_019202785.1 Penaeus chinensis
TTAAAAAGAAAGGAAAGGAAGAGAGAAAAGAGAAGGAGAATAAAATGAAAGAAAAATGGAACTATGGATTGATTTTTATTTTTATTTTGTAAAAAAAGCGGAGACTATAATGTTTTTGTTAAGAAAAACAAACAAAAATAATACAAAAAACAAATAAACAATTGATAACCAAAAGCCAAGCAAATTCTATCGAAAGAGAAAAAGTGAGATAAAAAAAAAAAGAACATTGAGGAAAGAAAAATTGTCTTCTAAGATCCACGAAATGTTTGTTTTATCTTCATCCTCATTATCATTAGTTACTGTTCTTATTGTTCATTTTCTTAATCTGATCAATGATATCATTATCATCATCATTATTATTGCTATTATCTTTCTTTTTATCATTCTTATCATTGATATTAATATCATCATCATTATTATTGTTATTATTATTCGTTTTCTTATTCTTATTCTTATCAATATTGTTTTTATAATAATAATTATCTATTGAAATCAGGAATAGATAAGCGGACAATATTTCTAACAAAAAGAAGCGAAATAAAAGATACGAAAAATATTGATGAAGATGAATGTGACGAAGAACATTAGAACGAGAGGAAGAAGAAAAATCAGAACAAAAAACAAACAAAAAAACAGCAGAATACAAAACAACACAGACAGACACAAAGACGTCATATACCGATTCGCTAGGGTTACATCTTATAGTTTCATATAATTTTTTTATGGTCAAATATTGTTTGTTGTGAATATTACTAATATTAACTTTGGTAGGATTTATAGACAATGCTCTTATGAAACAAGTATTTCATTCAAACATTTCTCTTGTAAGTTCTCTTGTCCATAAATAATGAAGTAAACAACACATTTTAGAAACGGAATTACTGTTGCTATCGGGTTCATCATCATTGTCTCCTTTAATAATGTAATTATTGTTATTATTACTCGGACCATCACCATTATAACTATAATCGTTATTCACATCACTATCACGGGTAGACCATTCTAATAAAGTTCCAGATATAATTGGAAACAAGAAAACACAGTGAGCTTTTTCTTTTTCGTTATTAGAATAACCTGCTATATATATCATTCGGAAATCGACAATACGGCTGTTTTCTGATGGTGAACCAGATACATCGACCATTATCGGAAAAGACAATGAAAAACCCATATCAAGATCGTTACTGTAACCATATATCTTTTCCCTAATTCCCATACTGCAATTTGGACAATTATCTCATAGTCTTTTATCAAACCACGATTCGAGGTGTCGCATAACTTGTAGAAAAGGTTTATTATAAAGCACGCCAGGATAATTTACCTTTCCAGATTTTAAATGTTTTATAAAAAAAAATATTTGGTATATATAAATTTAAAAATTGTTTGATATCTATATTCGAAACTTTTATAACAATGATCATAGAATAGGGCATTTCCGATAAAAAAAATCTGTGTATTTTGTATGATATTGTACACATCCCGAAATAAGTATAACGGTGCCATTTTTATTAAATTTGTAGATCCTTGTATACAATGTGCTTGTAAAATTAAGGTATTGAGTTTTTTTTATGGAGCTGATGAGCTGATGACAATAATCCATTTCTTCTTCTTCTTCTTATTATTATTATTTTAGTTATATGACTAGTGAATAAGACAGGTATACCTTATATTATATTATATTATATATATATATATAAATCTTACCACACATCCTCATGCTATGCTTATATTTTTTATCTTTTCAATATAACCGAGATATATATTTAACTTGAGAAAGACAATTGTTTAATATTTTGTTAATATCCTTACTGTTATCATTGCAATATAGGTTTGGTATATATTGACTTATATTTTGTTTTTCGAAAAATCGAATAGTTTCACTTCTAGCCGTTGATATCCATAACAGATATTTTATTATCATTATTAATATGACTATTACCATTACCACTTTTATAAAGTAATAGATTATATCCTGTAGGAGAGAACGAGATAATTTTTTTGTAACTTTAGATTATATATTTGTTTTATATATAATAAAATTAAATCAACAATATGGGCAACTTTCTGTAATTCGATTATAGTATTAGCACTGGAACATAAACACAAAATATATACCTTTCTTTTTCTAATTCGAGGCACCCAACAAATTGAAGATTGTAACATGTGTTCTTTTATATTATTTTCATTTAATCTTTCTTTCTTATTTAATATAGGAGGATCGTATTCTATACATAATATTATCGGTTCATCTTGTCCCTTTTGGTTTTGTTTCGTCATTTTATTATATTATTAATGTAATGTATAGTTCCTCTCTTCAAATTCTATATTACTAGATATTTGCTTATTTACATTCATGTCAAGTAATGCTCTCGTTTGCATCGTCATTTGCATCGTTAAGGGAAAGGGGACCCTGTCGCTCAGGCAGGCAAAGGGATATCGAGCAGATCCATTGTCCATAGATGTTGGATTACGAGCTTCTTTGTCCGTATATGTAAAGCTAATCAGACCATCGATACCATAATGTGACAAAAGGGAATATTTAGCCAGCAGGGATTGGTGTATTTCTCTAAAACCTCTCACAGCTAATCGCTCAAAGGGCTCTTGCGTTCTCGCTCTGATTCCTTCGAGAGTAGTCGTCACCTCGTCACCCAGTGGTGATTTGGTAAATTGATGATACCATGCCTCTATCCCTCGCGTTAACATATCTTCAGCGGGGGTCTGTCCACATTCAAAACCGCCCATATACGGGGTATTAATACTGTACGTGTGTATCATTCTCATGGGGAGCGGAGATGTTTCTCGTCGAGTTCCTTCAGTAGTGTGAACGCTGTGAGACATTTTAATATTACCCATAACAGGTGTCCCGTACATGGCCACAATTCCTTTAGGACCCTCGTGCCATGCAGAAAATGTATCGGTACATATCATATTAGGGGAGACTCTACAGCAAGATTCGTAAAAATCTGAGTCGCTCGTGAATGAATTGTCCATTCGCGTCTTTTATCATTAAATGTTGAGGCTCACCTTGGAGGACATTGTATTCCCAATCGTATCTCTGTAGAATAGCATCACTATGATAGTCTAATGGTCGTGGAAACGATAAAGACGATAACGGTATAGTGTGGTCATAGGGTTCTATAGGTTCTCTGGCAAAGAACTGTGTAAAGGCCGCATTGTTTCTCGTATCTTTGAACCGATTAGCTGCTACCGGTAATTCATGATCCTCTGTTTTTATATTTTGTAAAATGTTAAATTGACCCTTTTTGGTAAGGGCGTCAATAACCGACGGGTCTCTATTCTGAATTCTCAAGAGAGCATACATTAAGGGCAAGTGATGTCTGGGCGTTGATCGACAAAACAAATATGGGGAAAATCTATTCCCTCTACTCGGTGCCGCGGCAACTTCTTTCTTATTTTCGTTCTCCTTTTCGGAACAATATATATCTATTAGACATTTGCATTTTTGTTTAGCAGCATACTCCATTAGATAAGAATATACATCTTTATTTGACTTTGATAACGTTTTAACCACTAGTAAAAGATTCGCTTCATTTAAATAATTGTCAGCGTGAGCGGCGTTCCCGTGTCCAAAAGAACGAGGCGACAATAGGGTCACATACTGGTTTAGGGAGCCTGAGGACGGATATCCTGCATAACCTCCTAGTTCATATTTACTACAGGGAGCAGACGCGATACCTTGAAAGAGATCGCCCGATGTATGCGGATTGCTTCCCCAGTCGTTAAATAATATTGCTGGTGTTTTGGTAAAGAAATATCTCGAACAGAAAGGTCTCATTCTAAAAAAGGATTCTGCTAAATTTAAAGACGGCACTAGACCATCGCGTCTTCCCGGAATCCAATCGTTTATATATTTAGAGGGAAAATCAACGACATCATCGTGAAGGGCGGGAGGATTATAGATGTTGTCCTTTTCTGCCAACGAGAGATCGACCAACTCGTCCTCAAATTTGGCATACTTGTTTTTAAAATTGGCTAGAGATGTTTTACTCAAGCCAAATGAATCATTTCGTTTGGAAAATCTCAATTCTTCGGGTAAAGTGGCAACAGGTATATCTTGGGGCAGGGCTAATGTTGTGAATCCTGTATTATTCCATATGACATTTTCTGCACCAAATACAGATGTATCGATAAAGTTGTATGTCTCATTATGGTGACGATTTTGATGATTAGAAAAAACACTATTTTCTTTGCCTCCTGGCAACGAAAAACCTGTATACATGCCCGTTTGGTTGGCAACGATGTTTTGGGCAGTGGGGTATCTCGTATAGTTTATTTTAACTTCTTGGTTCGTAGCGCTCTCATCGACAGTGCGTGCTCTGTCGTCGTCTATTTTATAGTGATCCCCAAGACACGGTAAATTAACGGAAATCATCTCTTCCGTCCATTTTGTGTTGAGGGAGCTCATTCCCGAACCACATATCGTCGTTGATTGAATGAACAGGCCGCCTAATAAATCAATGCGGGTATCAGAAAAGTCGCTATCGAATAGGTGCTGCCAGTCGTCGTCTCCGGAAAGATTATTCTGAATCATATGAGGAAACATAGAAATGATTTTATAGAGAAAGGCTAAATTTTTATTTGGGGTTGAACAAAAATATCTGAAGAGACGTTCAATGGGTGTATATCCTATAGCCCAAGCCATGGGCCGTGAATGGGAATGCCCCGTTAAACCTCCCAGTCGCTGCGTGGGCGCCTCTCGGGGCAGGCGAGCCGCTGCTGGGTCGTTCTCATAGTCAGTATAACACTTGTCGTGAAAAGGGGTACGACAAAAGCCGCTGCACATGCTCCAGGATCATTCGTGCTCATCATTTGAGTCAGAGGATTATCTCTGTCCATGTTTGTACCTTTTCGAGAAAACACGATTCCCTGTTAATATCACAATTTCTTGTTGACAAGTCACCGCCTCTCTTGTATACACCACCGGAATAATATCGGCCCACTGAAGCGACCATTCCTAAAGCATGTTATAAAGTTACTCCAACACCAGGTATACCTCTGGTTGATGGGGGTACCATTTTTAGTGATCCGTTGGGATGGACGATACCGTGATCTCTGTCTGGTATAGACCCACCAACAATAATCCTATTATCGTTCCATAGATCACCACCCCAAACATGTGCTGGTATCCCTCCCGTGCCTAAAAACGGACTAACGCCTCCGATAGAGTAGGAGGCTCTCTGTTCATGTTGATTACTAGCAGCAGTAGGTGAAGAAGGAGGAGACAAATCGTCAGTGACACGTTCTTTATCTATGATGGATATCCAGTCACCTCCACTGGTAACCCCTCCTCGCCTAACGAGTCCTCCGGTCATAAGATGATCTCCATTATTGTTTTCTAGTCTGAATGACGAGTCATTATCGTTCTCAACATCATCATAAAATACATGAGCCGCAAAACTGTAACCAAAAGCAGAGACTCTCGGGTCCACCCCTGGTTTGGGTATGCAAGTATCCATACCCTCTAATATTTCATCTTTAAAAACGGAAAAACTTTGAACCATATCTATAGAATAGTCTGTAGATAACCCTCCCTTTGTAATGGAATCAACCACTTCGAATAAACTGACTTAAGTTGCAGGATTACAGACACATCGTACAGTCCCGGTGACGCCGTCGGTTATGGTCACGGGACAAGAATGTCCCTGTCGTTGTCCTCCTCCCTTTTGACACGTTGGTAGATTAGTCACGGGATCTTTGATCATAGTGTAGCCTTCGGCACATCCGCATCTTAGGAGATCAGCTTCGCCGACAATATCAAAGTCGATATCGTCCACAGATTGCACAAGAGTTTTTTTCAGAGGGTGTATGGGATAACCCACGCCTTCGCCTCCACATATAACAATATCGTCACAGTTCATAAAACTCGCCGCCAAAGGATCTGCTCTGACCAATTGTACATTTTTTCTAACGATTCTATCATCTTTACATTTGTCGTTTTCGTTACAACAGTTTGCTCAACGCGTAAACCATTATTATCGTTTACATGATCATAATCACCAATGACCCCTACCACAATATCTGTTGTGTAATGATTAATTTTATTGTTAATTCATCACCTTTTCTTCCTTTTGGTACACATATACCGATTTTTTCCTTTATACTATTCACATTAGCAACTGTAGTATTATCATTTTTTAAGAAATCATCAGCATTGATAACCTCTGTATGGTTATTATTATTATTATTATTATTATTATTATTAATTGTGATGCTACTCATCAAAGTATTATATTTGGATAAATGAGATGGCTTCTAGACATATTCCTCCTCCAATGGTATCACATACTTGACACTGTGAAATATAATTTTTAGATGATACATCAGCATTACAGTATACTAAGGTATTGTGACAATCTATGGATGCAAAATCGTTGACAATATTCTCCCCTGGAAGAAACCCACCGATCGGATTCACTGTTTCACTTTTATCCCTTTGAGTTAAATGGTAAGAAAAATTAGGATCGTATGGATTTGGTATATCTCCGATATATTCGTATATCTCTGACATTTTTTTTTGTTTGGGTTTGTTCATAGAATACAAGTGTCTTTATTGATACTAACGATAGTCAAATATAAATACAAATATAAATTTTAGTTTATATGAAATAAACTATTATTCTATAAACAATAATTATGAATCATTTTAAATAATCATCTAATGAAGGGATATAAAAAGAAATTATACTATCTATTATCAGATATTTTATTAATCAAAAATACAAAAGTTTTTATTTGTTGAGGTTAACCATAATTTTTTAGACGTTGAATCAATACTGTAATTATACAATTATTTGGAAGATAATCTACTATCCAATCAAGATTTATATCCGTAGCTTCTTTTTCAGATGTAACATATATTAATCTTATAGACAGTTTCACGGAATCATCAATAAATTGTTGGAGTATCGATGAAATATATTGACTGGTGAAAAGAAAAATATAACGTGACTTTATACACTTAAATTTTTTGTGTGGTGGTGGTGGTGGTGAACGAAAAAGAAAGCTTGATGGTTTCGTTTTCCATTCACATGTACATTTAATTTTATTAACATGACCGGTATCGTGTATAAACGACGACTTGTAAGAATAAATTTCCATACACTTTGAATCTTTCATGAGTATGAAATATTCTTTCTTAGTTCTTGTTTCATTTTGTATATAACATGATAAATTGGATAAGGCTTTATTGATGCTTTTTTTGTGCACAAATTTTGATAAGTGTTGATATGTAGGTTTTTTCGATAATTGTTTTATGTTTGGTAATACTTGTTCTCTTATAACTTAGAACAAAAAAATATTCAAAATTATGATGATAATATCCGCTTCGGAACAAATAAACTCCTTACTATCCTGTATATTAGAAGATATAATACCTTGCACAATGTTATGCATCCTAAGGATTTTCTTTCTTCGAATATATATATATATATATATATACCTTTATAATTTTACTTGTATATATATTTATTTAATAACCTTATAGTGGTCAACGTCGAAAGATATGGAATTATTTTGGTGACAACTGCAGATTTAGATTGATCAGATAATTCGTTCATAATATTTATCGTATCCAGTTCTAAATAACAAAATATACTATTATGGGGAATTGTTTTTAATTTTTCATCTATTTTATGGGATATATATACATATGATATATAACCTGCTATTAACCAATACAAGATCATCCAAATTCCCATTTTGTAATATATTTATATAAATCTACATGTTTCTATAAAACATATAACCATTTATATATAATGTATTTATAGTTGTTTTTGACAACTCACTAAATTATCAACAGCTTATACAATATACAGATATGAGATTATAGATATTATGAATATAGCAATGGTGTCTGGTTTATCGATATCATTCATCAACCTCGATAATGTCAGGCTCTATGTTTTTCTTTTTGCACCAATCCGAAAACTTTATAATGTTATGATGATATATTAAATCTTCCTCTTTTATATGGTCATCGACACCAGATTCCACTAATTCATTAATTTTATAATCTATATCTCTTATTACTTTTAGAATAAAATCCAAAGATTCACTCGCCATGGCATATTTTCCCTTAAACTGATTATTCCACATGTTTAATTGTTCCTCAATAATCTTTTTTTTGATCTTCTACATATTCATTTTTTATATCGGAAGTATATTTATTATTAAAAAAGATTTCCATAGCATCGGTAATATCCATTTTTATACATTTGTGTATATTTTCAAGCGTTTGCTTTAATTTTGATATTCCTTTAGTATCGACTGTTGAAATCGTAAAATCTTCGCTTAAAGTATCATCCGTGTCATTATCATTATTAAAAATTCTTTTTAGTGTAAATCTATTTAAAAAATCATCATTATCATTAGAACAACTCTTATTAGTAAACCTTTTTTTATGTCTATATAAAGTATCATCTGTGTTAGTGTCATTATCATTATTATCAAAATATTGTTTTTGGTTAAATTTCACAATAATGGTTATAATATCATTTATATTTACTTTTTTATGTATTAAAACATTATCTAATAGAAACTGAAGATAACATATTTCTTCCAAATATTCGTCTTTAATCGAGCATTTTTCTATAATATCTGCGATACCTGAATCAAAACTTGTAATCAATTTGTTTAATGTTTTTTCGTATCTTACAATACTTCCCATATTGTATATTGTTATTTTACTAAAATATTATAGAATGTATTATTTTTCTACCTTATAGATATTTATTTATATATATATATTTACTTTATATCTACTAATGGGTATCAACTTTCTCTCTCCATATAGCTTCTAGTAAATATAAAATATTTAATCATATTTAAATATAGTCCTCTCCATCCAATTATCATTATGAAGCGTATTTCTATAGTCTTCACTATGACAGTATGAAAAATGTGAAATTATAATGAGTAAATCCTTTAATTCATTCTGTAGAAGTAACATAGTTGTATTCAGGGTTACTATTTGACTCCTTATCTCTTTATAGAAATTATCGAATTTCAGAATGATTGTTTCTATTTCTTTATTAATATTATTTATATTACCACGCGATGACTCGTCTTTAGTTTTCTTGTGAATAATATCAAAATACGATACATATCATCATGATATTTTTCAAATTTATAGTAATTTCTTGACATATGATCAAAGTATGGTATTAATTCTTTTATTAATGTTATAACTTGATAGACACAATCTTTTCCGGGAAAGATATATTTTATAGTTTGTAAATTATTTTTATTTTCATATGATTTAGTAAATTTTGACAAAAATTCTTTCTTTATGTCACATATACGTAATATTATACATTCAATATAAACTTTCTCAAAAGTATAATATTTATTATTTAAGTTTTTATGTATATCAGTGATTTTATCTGATATCGTCTTAAGACCATGTTCGATTGAGTGAATATCGATATTAATTTTAATGGTTAATGACATACCTTTAATTTCGTCTAGATAAAATGTTATGTATCATATTAATATTTATTTATACAAGTACATATACTAATTTACTTTAATATTATTATTAATAGTCTCGATATTGTTATTGTCTTCGTCCCGCTCTTTCAGCTGGTCCCGCAACATTCGCGACAGGTGATTGGCCGTGTCGAGAGCGTGGCGATCGCGCTGCATGGCCTTGTAGTCGCGCTTGGCGGTCTTTACGCTGTGCTTGAGCAGCGACGCGGTCGCCTCCTGAATCCGATCGTCGCTCGCTATTCGCAAGTCGGGCAGGTCGTACCGCTCGAAGAATTTCCGCATGCAACGCTAAATGTTGGCCAGGGAAAAGGGCGTGCCGCGGTTCGTCGAGAATACGTAGTCCGACTTCCATCCCCTGTGCAGAATAAAGCTGACCAGCATGCCGTGCTCTGTGGCGGTTAGTCCGATCTGGTAGGGACCGTACAGCAACGATGTCTTGTGCTGCTTGACTTTGACGATGACGCCGTCGGACGTGTCGATCGCCTCCAGCACCTCGCTGAAGAGCAGGTTTCGCACGACCCCCGTTCTCGCTCCCGCCCTGATGATCAAGGGCCAGGCGAGCGCGGCGTGGATTAGGTCGATACTGCATTCGGCCAGGGTCTCTCGCGGTCGCTCGATCAGGCCGTTCACGACATCCCGATGCTTCGCACAGCGGATCAGGGGTCCCATCTCGCCGATCGTGGGCACGTACTCGGCCACCTTTCTGTTCATGTTCTCCAGGTCGCCCCTCTTGCGGCACAGCCTGGAATAGAAGGCGTGCTCACGCTTGGTCAGCTCGCACAGGGGATGGTTGACCTCGGCACACGCCCATTCGAGGAAACGCTTGAGATGTCCCAAGATTACGTTAATGCCCATGTGCTTGTAGCGCCGCTCCCGCTCCAGCGCAGGCGTACAATAGCTCGTAAGATCGCTTGACCGTCCGGTGCTCGATCAGGTCCATGACGGTCAGCGAATGCCGCGCCAGGATCTCGATCACCAGTCGCATGTTGCGCAGCATGCCTCGCCCGTCCACGGTCAGTCCTCCCCGCGATTCGTGACCGAACCACGCCTGCACCGACAGCGGAATCTTGGCCAGGCCCTCTCTCCTCGCCCGGTTCGCTTGCCACCGGGCGTTCGTGCCCAGCGCCGTTCGGTACTCGTCGCTGCCCGGCTCTAGTCCGTGCATGTTCTGCAGGTGGCACTTCATGTGCCGCACGCCCTTGCCGCAAATATTACAATTGCTCAGACGGAGGCCGGCGGCGACAGAGGCGTGTTGCGACGTTCTCGCCTCGTTGTATTTTACCTCGAGGTCCCTTCCCGTCATTTTGTGCACGTCCCTCAGATGCCTCTTCAATTTCACATATTGCTGCAGAGAGAAAAAAAAAGGGAAATCAGATAAACAACTAATTATATGATGATGATTAACGTTTACTTAAAAAAAAATTAGAGCTCAGAGCAGGCTGGTCTTTGCTTACAGCCCAAATGGGCTGTAAGCAAAGATTATTTTAACTTTCCCCTTCAATGTACCATGGTAAAGCAAATTTGAGGTGAGAGGAGTCGGAGGGAGAGAAAGAGAGAGAGAGAGAGAGAGAAAGAGAGAGAGAGAAAGAGAGAGAGAGAAAGAGAGAGAGAGAAAGAGAGAGAGAGAAGAGAGAGAGAGAGAGAGAGAGAGAGAGAGAGAGAGAGAGAGAGAGAGAGAGAGAGAGAGAGAGAGAGAGAGAGTGAGTGCTGCTGCTATGCTGCTCTTGTTCTGCTGGAGGATCGGGGAATGGTGATCTCGCTAGCTGCTTGCGGCTTAAGTAGACAAGCGCTGTGTAAGCGCGCAGGAAACGAGGGGAGCCCGCTGTCCAATGAGCGCGGACAATTGCCGGCGGCGGACCTGGGCACGCCCAACTTTGGGCAGTATGCTGAGCTTCAAGTTGCGGGGTCATGCTACTACCATCACCATAATATCTCGTATATGAGTATTCTTACCTTGTAACAAATAAAGCAAATCAACTTATGATTTATTTTTGGTTTATTTAATATTTCCTTTGCTTGCTTTATTTTATCATTCGGTGTTATTTTTCCGGACAACACCTCTAAAACATATTACATATTTGTAATAATATTGTAGATATTTAAAAAAAGAACGAAATTGACACTTAGCTTCAGTGAAAGTCAAACGTTTCTCGTACAATAACCCTAAGCATATAATTTCAGTCATTTCATTATAAAATATTAGAATATTGATTATATAGATCAATCATTAAAAGATGTACTGATAAACCATACCTCTATTAACGATTATATATATAATCCAATAAAATATTCCTTTTCATTCTAGTATAAGTCCATATTATATATAAATACCCGTCTATAGGACTAAAAGTTTAGAAAGTACAAGTTATTGTCCAAAATTTAATATGACGAGATGTCCGTTTATTTATATACTACTCAATATATATACATGTCTAACTTGAAATGTATAGAATTTATCATTATTCTAGCAAAATATAATCAATAGCTATATATATATATACATATATAATTATAGTATAAAATGTGAATATTATAAGGATTCAATCATTACTCAACAGATATTTATTTATATATGTATAATTATATATGTATATATATATATATATATATGTAATCTCTACAAGTAAACACCACCAGGCAGTATTTTTCATAATTCTAATGAAATTAATTTTTTTATAAAGTCCATATTTAACATCAGTAAAATGTCTGATATTTCTCAACATCTAACAAAATTCCAATAATATATACCATTCGTCCATTTTTGCAAAGTCCATATTTAATATCAATGAAATGTCCGATTTTTCTCACCATCTAACAAAATTCCAATAATATATATATATCATTCGTCCATTTTTATGCAAAGTCCAGTTTTGACATTAGTAAAATGTCCGATATTTTTTCAACATCTAACAAAATTCCAATAATATTTACCATTCGTCCATTTTTGGCAAAGTCCAAATTTGACATCGGTGAAATGTCCGATTTTTCTC
>NC_061837.1:30000-42500 GCF_019202785.1 Penaeus chinensis
GTATATAAGGGTTAGCTTTATTTTATTTAGTGTTATCATTGCATCTTCACCAATATTCTTACATCGTTCTCACCCCACAAAGAGCTACAGAGTGTGTATGGCAACTTATTTTCGATCAGCGACCGCTGACCTGTGACCTAGTAGGTAACACATCAGCAATCTCTCGGTTTAGGTTATACAAGGGAGGTTTGTGAGCTTGTAGCTAGGGGCAACGTGGTGAGGGCGAGTGGGACGGGTGGCAGGACGGGCGAGACGGGCACGCGGGATGAATGACAAGTGAGACAGACGTTGGACAGGTGTCGAAGAGTGGTTTGGTGACACGTCAGCGCGACTTGCTGAGTAATCTCGGATGCCTGGGTGTGGGGACTCAGTGGCCTCAGTGACGTCACGGCGGTAACCAGTGTGGCACGGGGGATTCCCCGCGGTGTTCCTGGGATCAGCTGTGCGGAGGGAGCGTTGTCATCGGCGTGCTTCCGAAGTCATTATTTTTCATTCCCCTCTCATTTTCATGGACAGGGAAGGGTTACAGGGAGTTTTAGTGGCCTTAAGTGTAGAACTTGCGACTATTGTTTTAGGGCGAGCTTCTACTTGGTCTTGTTCTGAGGGAGTAAAGAGGTAATTGATATTATTCTGGGAAGGTATTCACATCCGTCGATGGGTCGCAGGGCTCAGTCGGTACAGAGATGTAGAACATTAGGGTACAAGATTGATGCTTGTGAGAAGCTGAAGCTGAGTAAAGGGGCTCAGGGTGCATTGTGTGGAGTGGAGGGTCACTTCATAGATTCATGCTGAAGGTTTGAGATGTTAGAATCGAGGACTGGCGGCCAGGGTTTATCGGGCATCCAAAGAGCTTCCAGGTGATGCTTTGTGTTATTACTGTAGGAAGCTCGGGCATTTTAAAGAGAGTGTCTCTCGTTACCAAACAGGAGGATGTCGCGGGACCCACCTCCTCCTTATCCTAAGACAATAAACAGTCCTTCCTGATGGTGAGCATTATACCTCGATTAGAGTATCAAGAACACTTAAGGTTTCGGCCTTAGGTTCAGGGCTGGTTCTCTTTGATGGGGTAGTGCTTGGAAAGTCAGCACGGGTAATGCTGATCTTGGTTCCGAATGTTCACTGATTCACAGTTCAAGTTGAAGGTGCAATGGGGTGGGGGTTTTGCGTCATAAGGGCAAGGTTACGATCAGTCTGGAGTTAGGTTCTATGACTGTTATACAAAAATTTCTTATTGTAGATTCCTAGGAGCTTCGAGGTCAGATGTTGATCAGTACATATTTCACTGATGCTCACCATGTTGTCTATTCCTTGCAGTCTCCATTTTTGGTCATAAATGACCAGAAGGTGGAGGTTGTGCATAGCCGTCTGTCATCATCTTCCTTGTGTGCAACAATTGGTTGTGGGGGTTGCCCTGCGACCACTAGGGGCACCAAGACCCTGGGAACGCCTGTATGGTCTGGTGCCAGTCGTACCTCAGATAGTGTGACAACAGAGGATGGATTGCATGGACTGACATCGGAAATTACCAGTTCTGTGGCATGGCTTCTTTCCTCGGGAGAGTCAGGTAATAGCTGCAAGTTCATGTGGGGCATTGTTGGTTACTGTCTCATCTGAGGGTAATGTAATTCCTGAGGGATTGATTGATTGATTATTTAAAATTATCTGCCGCGCCAACAGCTAAGGTCATTAACGGCGAACACATTGTAAGACTGAAATACTAAAATATTTAAAACGTTAAAAATCTATCAATATTATGCTCTAGATGTCCAAAAACTATTGCATAAACATTATGCATAACTAAATCTTACTGAAAATATTAGTTTCCCTAATTAAACTAATAAGACCTTCTATGTCACAGTCCTCCCCCAATACATTTTTCAGTGTATATGGGGGAGACAAGTACCTTCCTCTTTGGTCTGAGAATGTTGCACATCTTTCCATTATATGTGCGAACGTTAATGGCTCTTGGCATTCCTCACAGCATGCTTCACTTTTAGCCATCGTCTACCCATGAGTCAGTCTTGTGTGCCCGATTCTCAGCCTTGTTATTACAACTTCTACTTGTCGGTTGGAGTGGATGCTGGTCACCCAACAGCCAAGGTCATCTCTAATCTCTCGCAGTTTATTTCTAGAGGTATGCCTACATTGTTCCCTCCTGATGCTGGGTTTCAAGTCAGTGTGTGGGAGAGGAAAACGAGCATCACAGGGCTGAGT
The DNA here is from genome assembly GCF_019202785.1 of Penaeus chinensis. Lineage (NCBI taxonomy): Eukaryota > Metazoa > Arthropoda > Malacostraca > Decapoda > Penaeidae > Penaeus > Penaeus chinensis. Next base: position 32,215 of record NC_061837.1, read on the forward strand.
TGCAGCTGCCTTGGCCTTCTGATCAGCTTGTTCATTCCCACTGATACCAACATGTGCTGGCACCCAACACAGAGTTATCTTTTTACGTGCTGACATCACTGCAAGTCAATCTTGAACCTCCCTCACCACTGGATGTGACGAGTTTAAGCTCTTGATTGCTTGCAGGGCACTACGAGAGTCACAATATATTACAACGGAATGGTTTGTAAGATCTCTAATCATCTTGACTGCTGCAAGGATGGCATGTAACTCAGCAGTGAAAATCGAGGCTGATCGAGAAAGACTGCCAGATGCAGTCTTCTTTCTGTTCACTGCTGCAAAGCCTACACCATTTTCAGATTTCAAACCATCTGTATATATTGCATATAATCCTTGGTACCTAGAAGTGTGTTGAAGAAATATCTCTCTGACTTATGCTTCGGATCTCTCCCCTTTCCCGATTCCGACCAAATCCAGCTCGACTTGATTAGTCCAAGGAGGGACTTGGGAAGTTCCAACAGCCAGAACCTTTGTGAGACTTAAATAAAGATCTTCCACAAGATTCCTCAACTCCTACCATAGGATCGGCTATCCTCATGGGGGTTGAAAACCAATCTGGATGTAGGATATCCCGGAATCCTTTGTAGTCTCGTATAGTAAATCAGGTTCATGTAGTCCCGGTGTAATGAAAGAGGTGGTTCTCCACTCTCAGCATACAGGGATTGATTGATTGATTATTTAAAATTATCTGCCGCGTCAACAGCTAAGGTCATTAGCGGCGAACACCTTGTTAGACTGAAACATATTAAAATATTTAAAACGATAAAACTCAATAAATGTCCTAAATAACAATAAATATGATATTAAAATCGAAGCATAAATATTATGCTCTAAATGTCTAAAAAACTATTACATAAACATTATGCTTAACTAAATTTTATTGAAAATATTAGTTTCCCTAAGGAAACTAATAAGACCTTCTATGTCACAGTCCTCCCCCAATACATTTTTTTGTGTATATGGGGGAGACAAGTACCTTCCTCTTTGGTCTGAGAATGTTGCAAATCTTTCCATTACATGTGCGACCGTTAATGGCTCTTGGCATTCCTCACAGCGTGCTTCACTTTTAGCCATCATCGGCCCATGAGTCAGTCTTGTGTGCCCGATTCTCAGCCTTGTTATTACAACTTCTACTTGTCGGTTGAGGTGGATGCTGGTCACTCAACTGCCAAGGTCATTTCTAATCTCTCGCAGTTTATTTCTAGAGGTATGCCTCCATTGTTCCCTCCATTTATCACGAAGACAACTCCTGATGCTGGGTTTCAAGTCAGTGTGTGGGAGAGGAAAACGAGCATCACAGGGCTGAGTTGCAGCTGCCTTGGCCTTCTGATCAGCTCGTTCATTCCCACTGATACCAACATGTGCTGGCACCCAACACAGAGTTATCTTTTTACATGCTGACATCAGTGCAAGCCAATCTTGAACCTCCCTCACCACTGGATGTGACGAGTTTAAGCTCTTGATTGCTTGCAGGACACTACGAGTCACAATATATTACAAAGGAATGGTTTGTAAGATCTCTAATCATCTTGACTGCTGCAAGGATGGCATGTAACTCTGCAGTGAAAATCGAGGCTGATCGAGAAAGACTGCCAGATGCAGTCTTCTTTCTGCTCACTGCTGCAAAGCCCACACCATTTTCAGATTTCGAACCATCTGTATATATTGCATATGATCCTTGGTACTTAGAAGTGTGTTGAAGAAATATCTCTCTGACTTCGGCTTCGGATCTCTCCCCTTTCCCGATTCCGACCAAATCGAGCTCGACTTGATTAGTCCAAGGGGGGACTTGGGAAGTTCCAACAGCCAGAACCTTTGTGAGATTTAAATTAAGATTTTCCACCAGGATCGGCTATCCTCAAGGGGGTTGAAAACCAATCTGGATGTAGGAGATCCCGGAATCATTTGTAGTTTCGTGTAGTAAATCAGGTTCATGTAGTCCCTGTGTAATGAAAGAGGTGGTTCTCCACTCTCAGCATACAGGGACTCCACAGGTGAAGACCTGAAAGCCCCTATACAGATTCTCAGAGCTTCATTATGAACCGAGTCCAACATCCGAAGAACAGTGGGAGTTGCAGATGAATAAGCCTCACATCCATAGTCAAGTTTACTACGAATAAGCACTCGGTAAAGCCGCAGAAGCGTTGTGCGGCCTGCACCCCAAGATAGGTGTCAAAGAACCCACAAACTACTAAGTGCTTTTGTAGTTTTCACCTTTAACTGTTTAATGTGAGGCACCCATGTAAGCCTTGAGTCAAAAATTAGACCTAAGTACTTTACCTCTTGGACAAAATGCAGTGGGTTTGCTTATAAATATAGGGAAGGATGGAACTTCAACTTCGTTTGTGGAAATGCATAGCTATGGTCTTGCTTGGAGAAAATTTTAACCCATGATATGTTGCCCATTGCACAACCTGATTTATTGCAGTCTGCATGTGTCTTTGCACATCCTGTAAGCCTCCTCCAGAGCAGAAAAGTGTAAAGTTATCCACATACAGACTACATGAGACAGCACTTGAAACGACCTTTACGATGTTATTTATAGCAATGGCAAACAGGGTCACACTTAAGACACTCCCTTGTGGGACCCCTTCCAGCTGATCTTTCAGGTTAGAGAAGCTGTTTCTCCCCCTCACTCTAAACTTCCTGTTAGCAAGGAAGCATTGTATGGAGGTAGGCAATGCTCCTCTTAAACCAATGTCATACAGCTTCATGAGTATGCCATGCTTCCAAGTAGTATCATAAGCCTTTTCAAGGTCAAAGAAGACTGCTAACATATGACGTCGCTGTGTGAAGGAATTCTGTATTGCAGTTTCCATCCTAACAAGTGCATCTGTGGTCGATCTCAGTTTTCTGAACCCATATTGATATGGGGTCAGCACGTTTTCCTTTTCTAGCAGCCATGTCAACCTGAAGTTTAACCATTTTCTCCATCAACTTGCAGATGCAGCTGGTGAGAGAAATTGGCCTATAATTCCCTGGTATAGAAGCATCCTTACCAGGTTTAGGGACAGGAATGATAGTAGCTTCTTTCCATGTGGATGGCACTGTGCCCTCCCTATAGATCCTATTGCATTGATCCAACAGGAACGTTTGGGAACTCTCTGGTAAGTGAGATATCATTTTGTATGGAATATTGTCACTCCCTGGGGCAGTCTTATGGCAGAGCTGCAAAGCAGAGTCCATCTCCTTGCGCAAAAATGGCAAGTTGTATGGAAGTTCTGCTGCAGTGTTACTGAAGAACGACAATGGGTGTCGTTCCTGTTCAGCCCGAAGAGTGGAGAATCGGGCAGTGTAAGATGCTCGAGAGGAGATCTCTGCCATGGCTCATTTGCAACGTCTGTTTTGTCTGTCAGGATTACACCATCTATTTTCAGAGCAGGTGGTGATATGGATGTGCTCTTTCCAGCGATCTTACGCACCTTGTCCCATACCCATGCTAAGGGGGTCCCAGAGTTAATTAAGGAGACATACTGCCTCAACGATGTCCGCCTAGCCTCCTTTAGCACTCGCCTGGCCTTGGCTCGGGTCTTTTTGTACTGGATCAAGGTTACATCACTTGGGCGTCGTTTCAACTGCCTTAATGCAGCTTTTCTTGCTCTGACAGCTTGTTGGCATTCATCAGACCACCGGAGGTCGACGGTACTGCCCGCTACTTCTAGGAAATGATGCTTCTGCTGCAAGGTGACTTCGTGATGTGAAGTGATTAAGAGCATCTTGAACACACTGGAAATCATTCACAGATCCTTGTAATACTGTAGTTGATCTAAAAAGATTCCAGTCTGCATGTTCAAGTCGCCATCTCTGCACTCCATTGGCTGGAATACCATTCACCTCCTCCAAAAGTATTGGATAGTGGTCACTTCCATGTAAGTCTTCCATGACCTGCCAAGTGAAATTCCACTGTGAATCAGGTGAACCAATTGACAGGTCAATATTGGAGAATGTCCCAGTTTGAATTTGGAAATGTGTGGGTGCGTCACTGTTCAGTAAAACTTCATCTACTCTTGAGAACAAGGACTCCAAGGCCCTTCCTCGAAGGTTGCACAAAGTGTCTCCCCAGAGGTGATGCCGACCATTGAAGTCTCCCAAGAGTAGAAATGGATGAGGCAACTGCCCAAGTAAATCTTCCAAATCATCTATGTTGAGATTTTGTGAAAGGAGGTAGATAGATGCAATAGTTTAAGGTCGTGTCAAGCCTATTCTCCCAGCCTTCACCTGCAGTCGTCTGCAGGTGGATGGCCTTGAAGGGAATATCCTGACGTACCATCACTGCTACTCCTCCATGAGGTCCATTATCAAAGGTCCCATAATGGGTTTGAACTTGGAATCCTCTCAGGGAAATTGGACGATTTTCCCTGATCATAATCTCTTGTAGGCATTCACAAACTGGATTACATGAAGCTATCAGATGTTGCAGTTCTTCCCATTTTGCATGAATTCCCTGACAATTGGGAGGAGTCTCCTCAATAGACCCTTCACTCCTACTCCGTTCCTGGTGCAACAACTCACCAGAGGCATTTTCAACATTTGCGGACTGAGGTTTAAAGGTAGTGGCAGAGTGTCTGGTGTTAGAGGTATTGGATGGGAAGGGATGGCGGGAAGGAAGATTGGCTAGAACTGAGGCAAAGGACTTACTCGGCCGTGCAAACAGCACATGAGCACCTCGCTTTGCTTCTGCAAAACTAACTTTCTCCTTGCTCCTTATTACCAATACTTCTTTTCCAAACTTGTACCTTTTACATTGCTTAGAAGAAGCTTCATGATCTTCTTTGCAGTGGTAACAGCATATTGGACCTGGACAGTTATCATCTCCTTGATGACCTGTTGTACCACATTTCACACACACTTTTGGTTGTTCATTTTCCTTAAAACGGCAAGTGTTGGCTCCATGACCATATCCCTGGTAGTGGAAGCACCGCATAAGGTTGGGCACATACGGCTTTATCTTGAGGTGGTACCATGCCAATTTAACCGATTCAGGTAGGACTACCGATTCAAAAGTTAGAAGAAGAGCTGGTGTCGACTGTTCCATACCATCAATTTTCTTCTTAAAATGTTTTACTGCCACTACATTAAAATTCTTTAGTTCTTCTAACAGTTTCACCTCAGAATACCTCATCAGGTCTCGGGAAAAGACAATTCCCTTACACTGATTGAGGGTTTTGTGAGGAGAACATGAGACTTGAGCCCCAGGAATGTCACATATTGCACGCAGACGGCCACTCTCGTCTAGTGACGAAACCTCAACTATCAGCCTAACATCTCGCTGTGGGGTGATGCGAGGATCATGTTGACATACCTCAACTATCCTCCGATATATTTAAAAAATATCAAGATCCATGATAGATACACCATTAACCCTATATTGCATACATTAATTATTTGTAAGTAAAAACAAAATTGAAAGCAATAGATATTGGATATATGATGTAAACAACCACCACATGCCTTCCTTTTATCGTTTTATTTTTTTGTTATAGAGATACAGGTTCGTTGCCCTCGGGCAACATTGTACCATACATACATGAATAACATATAAAATTCTTTTATGTAAATATATTAGCTTGTTATCAAAATGCCCTTTAACTTAAAATTATATGACTTGACTTTCCATGTTACAAAATTCCTTTATGATTTATGAGGAATTAATGAAGGAAATGGAGGAAAATTACTTTATCATGACACAGTTGCATAAGAAATAACAAATGTATGCCTTCTTACAATAAACCACATAATTTACAATCAATGTAAATATGCCTATAACTCTAATGGCACAGCCTATTTCATTAGTAAAGTAATTGTAATTGTAATGTATATATCACAAAATTCCATGAGAAATGAAATACAGAAACCTTACAACAGGAGACATAATTGTCAATGCAAATTTGCTCTAAACAAAGGTAGTCCATGCTTCCTTGCAGCAAAACACTACTTACATCAGTCTACTTGTTTGAGAATAGGGATGGACCAAAGCTTCGGCAAGGTTGAGTATGAACGTGGCCGACTTTGACATTCGGTTACATTATCTCCCCGGTAAGGACAATGTTCTGGCAGATGCATTATCCAGGATTCGAAGGGGCGGACCACCCATTAGACGATTCATTGATGGGGGCTGTTACTCGGGGAGGTCATAAAACTCAAGGGGGACATATTCAGTCGGGTACATCTGATGTGTCATCCCAAAAGGTCGACCCATTAAGAGTTTGAAAGGTATGGAAAGTAGAGGAACTGAGAGTAGCTCAGGATTCTGATCCTCTCAGGAATAATGAAGAGTCATCTGAGGGAAGGGACACAGATCTCTAGTAGGGATAGGAAGAAAATCCCTGGTGCATTGGATGACTATCAGCTTCGTCCTGATGGCCTGCTTTATAATGTGACAGTAAATCTATAAAATATGAAGATATGCAGTACCCCTGCAGTTTCAGGATACAGCAGTGCAACTAGCACACATTTTGTCTGTCTCTGGGCATGGAGGGGTATTAGCAACATTGGTCCGGCTTAAGAAATTTGCATTCTTTCCGGGAATGAGGAAAGGGATGGAGTCCTTTTGCAAGCAGTGTGACGTTTGCATTAGTTGCACTCCAGTACAGGAGGTGCCAGTGCCACTCCTACAGTTTCCTGATGTGACTCATCCTTTCCAGAGAGGACACATGGGTCCCTTACCATCTTCATGGGGACATAAGTACATTCTTACAGTGGTGGACGCTCTTACGAAGTACTTATATACAGCCCCTCTGAAGTCAAAGGAGGCTTCCGAAGTATCAAGGGCATTTGTTAGCACGGTTGTCACGAATGGGGTGACTCCTTCTCAGGTTATCTCTGATGGGGGAGGGGAGTTCTTGAATGAACTATTTGAGAATGTTTGTAAACAACCGGGAATTGATAAACGGGTAATAACCCCATATCACCCTAGCTCTAATGGGCCGGTAGAGTGAATGGGGTTCTAACAAAGATATTGAGAACAATGGTTGTTGATAATCCAAAACATTGGAGCACAATGTTGCCAATAGCCACATTAGCATACAATACTGCTTATCCTCGTATAATCAGGGACTCACCATTAGAAAGCTGGGACACCTGACCACTCAGAACATTACCTGCACTTATGGTTTACGTTCTAAGGGACAGATATAAAAGATATTAACAGTTGTAGGGATAGGTGGGTGGTTTTAGCTAACCTAAAGCTGGCTAAGAAACCAGAGGGACCTGGATGCTCAGGGAGTGAGCAGGAGGATGGAAGTCTGTGAGGTTAAAATGTTCCTGATGTTGGACAGTTACCTTAAAGAGTTACTTTTGAAGCATCACGGGGAAGAGTTCTGGAATGGTTCAACTAGCATAAAGCTGGTTTGGAACCAGGGGGAAGCCTTGCTGCTAGAAGATTTAGCAGGGATAAGGACTGCGATTCTATAGGACACCTTAGGTGTGAAAGAGTTTAAAGAATTCTGTTTTTTAGTCTGTGAAAATATTCATTGTATTCTGATTTTCAAAAGACCAAATTAAAGAGGCCATTCAAGACAGATTGACTTTAGTAAGGGATTTTTTCATGACTTTTCATGGGAAGGACAGAGCTGTGCGCTCTATTATGGAGGGAATATCGGTGCTGTGGGACGTGGCAAACTTAGTCATGGGGTTTGTATCAAATAATAGAATTGACCAGCTACATGCACGACTAGTGTCCACAGAAGCGACTACGAGCCAGGCCTATCACATGAGTGAGGTTTCCTTATCTCTGCTTGATAGTGTTCTGGGGGATGTAGATAAATTGGAGAATGGAGGATTCTCTAAAGGTTTTTCAGAGAAAGAGACAGCAACTGGAATGCTGGATTCAAAAGGAGAAAACGAGTGTTTTTTCTGTGAAAGTCCAGAATGAGTCTAACAGGAGTGGGTAGGTCCCCAGTAGTGCCATGCACCACCCAGCAGGGCAGGGGTCAAATGTCCTAGGAAAGAGAGCTTGTTTGCAGGCTCTTGGCCCTAAAGACATGGTCGCCATGGGATTTATCGCTCTGGGGAGGGGAGTGATGATAACTCTGGGGAGGGGAATGATGTAATGAAAACTAAACGACATGGAAAACCACGAACGTTAGTGAAATTGTGGGACCGGCCTGACGGGGAGTGCCGCAGGGGGAGTGAGATACCAGCGACACACGAGGGAATACGGATCGCGGATTTCTTGTGCGATGAACCCGGGACTTGCCGTATTGTTAAGGGATTTACATTGTCAGTAGTGCTCGTGGCGGTAGTGGCTCGTTGAGCAGGTGTGGTTTCTCCAGGAGTTAATATATTGGATAATATATATAGGTGACCTATTTGTATGCAAATTAGATTAATCTAACTAATTGTTTATATCATTCCTCATATTTTTAGTGAATGGTCATAGAGTTTCTCCCTTCTCTTTCAAGAGGAAGTGATGGCAGTGCTAGCTTAAGCTGTTAGTCTGATGAGACAGGAAAATATGGATTAGAATAATTTAAATGACGTATAAGATTTACTTACATTTCTAGCAAATAATCGAATAATTATTATATGATATGTATATGTATATATATACATATATATTTTATATATTATATATAAATATTTCATATATATACATATCTATTTTATATATTATATATAAATATTTCATATATATACATATATATTTTATATATTATATATAAATATTTCATATATATACATATTATATATATAATATATTTCATATACATATATAATATATATTATATATTTCATATACATATATAATATATATTATATATATTATATATTATATATATTTTATATATAATATATATATTATATATATTATATATATTATATATTATATATATTATTTATATTATATATATATTATTTATATTATATATATATTATATATATATATTTATATATTTATATATACATATTCATTCATATGTATCCTTGTTTATATCATCATTCATTTGCAGGTATATGAACGTGATTTCGTAATATGTATATAATGGTTTCGTTTTTAAATATCTATCATGGCAGCATAATTATAATATTGTGTTTAACAAAGCCTCTCAACAATAGGATAAACAAACGCCGAACATGTTCAGAAACATTTATGATTTAAAGCATGTCACATACACTCTTACATCAACTACTTTCTCACATTTCGAAAACTTAAACGACTATTTGCAGACTCAAACACTCAGCGTGGACTGGACAAAAAAAAAAAAAAAAAAAAAAAATACAGTGGATATTCTTAAATATCCTAGATTTCATCAGGTGATTCAGATACACCAGGAACGAGTCAATGATTCGTATAACCTGGAAAGACCTGAAAATCTGAATGTCATGTTTATAAAGAGAATAAAATCTGGACAACTTGATTGATATCACGTCTTACTCAAGGTAATCACAAGAGAATAAAATATGATTATATTTTGTATGAATGCAAGAGTAAAGGAAATGAACTTTAGAGAATCCATATGTATATAAATCTATCTACCCATATTTATCTACATATAAATATATATATATATATATATATATATATGAATGGTAAAACACTCTACCGTGTTGATACTATGGCAGAAAACCCACAATGCAAAACTAAATTTATTGAAACTGAGACTACAGTTTCGAAATCCACCTGGATTCCATCTTCTGGTCTGAAGAGGAAAGGGAGAGGAGGGGTATAAAAGAGAGAGAGGAGATCCAACACGGTAAGACGGGGCAGTTGAGGACAGACAGACGGAAGCAAAGGGAAGTCAGATCAGGTCGAAAGATTGGGCATACCATGCGAAGGGTGGTCGGCATACGGGAGATGGCAGAGGATGTGGGAAACGTGTAGAATATCAGCAGGAGAAAAGCCGCTGTTCAGGTTGAAATTAGGCAGCAGCTTTATTAAGAAGGATTCCACTAGTATGCGGGCGTGGAATCTACCTGACACAGCTGCTGATAATCTGCGAGGAAGGCTTAGAGTTCAGTTTTTTTTAGGGTTTGGTGGGCAGGGCGAAGGTCATTTATCAAGAAATGGCCTTCAACCTCCTCAGCAAGATTACTCATGAACTCTTCCTTGTCCCTTCTCAGCAGTGTCTCAGCCCTACACACCAAAGAGCGACGCAAGTCCTGATTGCCATTCAGCCGAGCTATGTGACAAGCTTCAGTGGCCTCTAATGTCTCCAGGGAGATGAAATTCTGCCTCGCCCTCGGGTGTATACCAATGGAATCCTGCGCTACATCGAGTATTTCGCGCCTGAAGGACTCCCACAGAG
>NC_061837.1:55000-62500 GCF_019202785.1 Penaeus chinensis
AAGCTCTCTGTGACCTCGATGTTCTTACCGAAAGCACGTACCGACTGAACAGGATCTCCTAGCAGGCCCCTAAAATCCTGGATCTTGGTCTTGGTCCAGGAGACCTCTAGCCTTAGGGCCCTCGCTTCATTGCTAAATGCATCAAGAGCCGCCACTAGGGTTTCCGGAGATACAGATAGAATTGAAACATCATCAGCAAAGTCAAGGTCTGTAACCTTGATAATGCCCAGAGTAGCTCCACAGTGAATTTGGACAGTAGTTCTACCCAGTATGCAGTCCATGCATGTGTTGAAAAGTGTTGGTGCAAAAACACAGCCTTGCCTCACTCCTGTGCTAACAGGGAAGAAACAACAGGCCCCAACCACATTTTAGAGCACTTCCAGTGCCAGTGTACAGGCTTGCTATCAAGCCAATAATCCTCATTGGAATTTCTAGTATTGTCAGAGTAATTCGCGATACACGGTATCAAACGCCTTCTTGAGGTCGATGTAAGCGGCGGGCAGCCCACGTTCGAATTCACATCGGCGCTCTACAATGACTCGAAGCGCCAGGATATGGTCTTTTGTGGACTTACCAAGAGTGAATCCAGCTTGCTCCGGCCTCTGGTGCCTCAGCAGGTGGTCTCTAATACATCTCAGAAGGATGTGCTCGAGTACCTTGCCTAATATACCGAGTAGTGTAATGCCTTGGTGATTGCTGCAGTCCCACCGATCCCCTTTCCCCTTTCAGAGAGGGATGACCACACCCCTCAGCAGGTCAGGGGGAATAGTACCATACACATACGCTGTCCTGTCTGCCATCTGGCAGCATGATTTAGCAGCATGCAAGCCCCTTGCCATAGGTTATCCACCAGCCTTTAACAGTTCAGCTGGGATGCTGCAAACACATGTTGCTTTACCACTCTTTAGCTTGGAAATCGCCCTCCTGACTTCAGTCAGGGAGGGTGGGTCTGGCAAGGGAATCTCTAAATTACCCGCATCCAAGTTAATTGTTGGTGGATCAACCTGGTAGAACCGCTCAAAATACTCGGCCCAATGCACGCCCACCTCATCAGGATCTGAGATTATCTGGCCCCTTGCTGAGCGGACTGCAGTCATTTGTGAGGAGGGCTTGGAGTTCAGCTTTCTCAGGGCTTGGTAGGCAGGACGAAGGTCATTTACTAGGAAATGGCTTTCGACCTCCTCTGCAAGATTCCTGATAAACTGTTCCTTATCCCTTCTCAGCAATGACCTAGTCCTGAGCACCAGAGAACAATGCAAATTGCAATTCCCTGACAATCGAGCTGCACAACAAGTATCTGTGGCTTCCAGTGTCTCCAGCGAGATGAAATTCTGTGTTGCTCTTGGCAATCGATTCTTGGGCTGCATTTAAGCATTTCACACTTGAAGGTATCCCGCAGAAGAACAGGGTCCGTCAAGCCCCTGGGTGTTGTGAATCGATCAGAGATGGCCTCAGAAAACTCCCGGGCACACTCACCCACCCTCAATCTGTCTACATGAAACACCCTCAGGTGTTTATTGGAGCGACAGGAGGTTCTAAAGTGAACCTGGAGAGTAGCCACAACTAATCTATGATCAGTTCCACAAAACTCGGCGGAGGATCTGGAGGATGCGGGTCAGGATACTGATACCAGGTGCTAGAAATCCTCAATTTCTGGGAAAAGGAGGCTCTTCTAACTGCAGGGATCAGCTCCTGAGCCATGAGTACTGACAGACATCTCATAGCCAGCTCAGTCACAGCCCAATAACACATTGAAACCATCCAGAACAATACGAATATCTCGCCGAGGGCAAGTGTTTGGCGTAAAACATCTCTTTCACACATCAGTAGGAGCGTACACAGCAATTAGAGACATGAAGCCAAATGTAAGCTTCAGAGTCAATACCATTATATGCTCATCGACTGGAGTGACCTCTACTACCGAGGGTTGAAATCTGCTGGAGATAGCTATGGCTACTCCCTGGAGATGGTGGCCATTTCTGCAGCCCGACCAGTAATAAGTGTAGCCAACCACACTAATCGCCAGGTCTTCTCATCTCCGAGAAAGCAGCCACCTCAAATCTCAGCTGATTCATTCCCCTTGACAGTAGAGGTAACCGATGGTCCCGTCACAAGGAATGGATGTATACCAAGCCTCCACCCTGACAGCCCACCTGAGGTCTAACCTTGGGCAGTCTCTCTCTGTCACCCCCTCCGACGCCACTCCATATAGAGAGGGTTGGCTGGCTGCAGGTCCCATAATCCACTAGTGAGGTGGGCTTTGCCCCACAAGCCTCAAGTCAGGTTGGCGGCCGCCGGGACGCAGATAGGACGACGGGTAACCCCCGCCCCTTAACCAACGGTCGCTAACCCAGAGGGAACCACAGCCCGCCTTCCTTGCTGGGTAAGAGGGATGTTAGTCATCCTCCCAGCACCAAAATCTATATGATTTGCTACTGGTTAGTGTGAATGCGTATGTGTGTGTGTGTGTAGATATATATATACACCCATACGCATATATGCATATATATGTGTGTGTGTTTGTATGTGTGTGTATGTGTATATATATAATATATATATATATATCTATATATACATATATGCGTATGTGTATATGTATGTGTATATATATGTATATATCTACACACAGACACACATATATATGTGTGTGTGTATGTGTGTGTTAATACATAAATAATGTGTATATACATATAACCAGACATACAGTAGACAGATACACACACATACACAACATACATATATACACAAACACACACACACACACACACACATACACACACACACACACACACACACACACACACACACACACACACACACACACACACGCACTCACACACACACACATGTATATGTGTGTGTATATATATATATATATATATATATATATATATATATATATTCACATATATATATATACTCATATATATATACATATATTCACATATATATACTTATATATATATATATATATATATATATATATATATATATATATGTATGTATATATATTTTGTATATATGTATGTATATATATATTTATATATATTCATATATATACATATATATATTTATGTCTCCACTGTATATACTCGTGTGTTTAATATATCTGTATTACATTATTTTTTTTGCTGATTTTTTGCTCACATTTTGGTGTAATTATTGATATTATTGTTGCTTGAATTTAGAGAACCTCTTTTTGGTTCATTATTACAGCACTGATGATAGAGATAAGATTGATCTCTGAAACGTTTGCGAATAAACATGAAATTATTCACGGCCGTGGAAAAACTATAACAACTTTATATATATATATATATATATATATATATATATATATATATATATATACATATATATAAATATATATATAAATAAAGATATATATCTATTTGTAAATATATACATACCATATATACATACATACATATATATATGTACATACATACATATACATATATATTCATTCACATATACATATATGTATATATATTTGTATATACATATGTATGTATATATGTGTGTGTGTGAGTGTGTGTATGTATATATATATATATATATATATATATATATATATATATATATATATATATATGTGTGTGTGTGTGTGTGTGTATGTGTGTATGTATATATATATTTATATATATATTTGTGTGTATGTATGTATATATATATATATATATATATATATATATATATATATACCATATATAGATAGATATCCCTCTCTCCCCATACCTCTCATTCTCTCTCTCTCTCTCTTTCTATCTCTTCTTATCTCTGACTCCCCATCTCTCTCTCTTACCGGCGTGGGGACGATGTGGAATCCATCAGAGCAGTTGTAATGCAGGATGGCTCCCACTTCATTGGTGGTGATGTTGTCCCTCGTCATATTGGCCACGGGGTCGGGCGGCGGGTCTGTGCACGCTTGGGCAGTGAAGAAGATGGCGGTCAGATTTAGTGTTCTTTGGTGTTTCATATTACTGCGGTGTTCTTTGGGCTTTCATAATATTATTGCTATTATTGTCACTGTCACTGTTTTTGTTCAGTTATAACATGGGTAAAGACTACACACGGGCTCTAAAACACAACAGTGAGTATTATGGATATACAGAGGTCGTATAACTATAAAGTGAAGTGAGATTTTAGACTATTTGTAAATTGTATTGTAAAATCAAAAACATTGCCGCTCCATCCCCCATCGAGTCGATTTTCAAGACTTGCGCATTGAGCCTGGCCTGATGTGACTCAGAGGGTTAACCACCAAACAATTCAACTATTTTGGCGACTACAGCCGAAGGGCTAACTTATGAATAAGCGGCCTGCCTGAAAGTCCAAATGAGATTTGGCAGAAGTGTCAGGTAAAAGTGACCAGCTATCTGCAGACACATTTCGACGTGACACCTAGCTTTGAATACGTACATCACGTAGGTGAACCCACGAGACAAAGCGGTAAACCTCGCTACATCGTGGCAGCTTTAGAGTCTATCAAGAGAAACGGAAGCTTGCAGACACCGGAACCAACATGTTCATCAGTGAAGATCTCTGCCCAACACCTTGGCAGTGCGAGAGCTGAGAGAGACGCTCTGCTAGATGCGAGAAGCCTTTTTTGGTACAGAACGTTGGTGATAAGGGATGAAGGCAAGTCAGGAGGTCTACAAGGCAGTGCTTGTAGCACCCGAGAACACTAACGCTCGCAGGCGTTGTCGTCGAGCTCAAAAACAGCAAAAACACCTCCTTGTACAAATGTTGACGTGCACCAAACACCTGGCATTCCTCGCCCGTTGCTGCTCTACAACATCTGCAGCAATCCAGCGACCAACGTCAGGAGGGTCTCCAGGCCCCGTCCCTCGTGCTGCTCGAATAGCAGTCGGGACATCTATTATGGCACCTGCTGTTGTGAGTGATCCCATGATCGTCAAGACAACCTTCATAGCGCAAAAGAAGGAAACCTACTTTTTTGTAGGTGAATTAGACTGTGGCCATTTTATATTTCTATCGATTCTGCCATGGTTCTGGCTTTTTATTTACCGGTTAATAGTATTAGTGATTATACCTTTGAACTAGTTAATGCCGCTTGACCTTATCTACTTTCATTAGTTGATCTAGATTAGTATATCCAATTTAATAATTCTATGGATAATGCGAGCATACAGGACAGTGATCGTGACAATTTCATTCTAAACTCCCTGGGCGTTGTTAGTTGGTGATACAGGTGAGCATTTAATACCAATGATCTGCAATGTTGATATTTTTCCTTTACAGTTTAAAAAATAGGAATTCATTGTCTTGGGCTAATTTATCTTGATTTTGATTTAATAGGTTTTGATTTAACCAATCTCAGAAGTGATATTGAACACCTGTACTGTGTTCCAAATTATGATCGTGATCTCCATTCAGGTGCTGTATCACTTTGTTTCCAGTCGGTTTAGGTCAAAGGTCCGATGAAATCTTATTTTTCTCGAGGAATCCATTAAGATTATTTTTGTTGAAAATACTGGAAATTTATCTTCTTAAGTTGTAAGACAGACATATAAACATCCTTATACTGACATAAATTGCCTCTAAGAAAACAAAAAATTAAATTGATAACGTCAATATCGAAAGGAAAACTTGCAATTGCAGGAAGATTTTAATGCAAACTTGATCAAATCTAGTCAAGGTGTAGTAATTTTACTTCAACCAGTGACCAGGATAACATCTGGATTAATAATGTTAAAAAACTAAATATGACTGGTATAAAATATCGTCAACCTATCACTACCTTTTGTTTTTTAAGTTTAATTGGGCTAACGCAACAAAAATAGAGGTAAAACAATTCAGTTTAGGGACTTAAGGGAAAATAACATGAGAGACTTTAAAGGTATAGAAAATATTGATTGGCAGTTAGTTTTAAACCCAAGTAATGTTAGAATTGTATATAATTATATATTATATAATAGTATATTACATTCAGTGTAGGTCTGTCTTATAGTGGTGAGATTCATAGATTCCGAAACGAAGTCACAGGGCGATTAGGCACTTTAAAGATATAGAATATGCTGAAAAGTTGGAGAGATACAATGAAGATAGCAAGAAAACGTGAAAGATTTGAATTAATTTGTTAAATCGAGGTGACAAAGCGAGAATATCAGACCTAATAGCTGATTACAGACGTTTCAACAAATTATTGGATTTCTTTTTATGATAATATAATTAAAGATTGTAAAACTAGTTTCACCAATCTCATATATCGTGAGTTTGACATTAAAAGAATAATTTAAATCTTACCTTTCTAACAGACAAAAGTTTCATTCTAAAGAAGTAATTCATTAACATAACATAGTACACGGAGTGCCTCCGGGCTCCATTCATAGCCGTATTCTCTTTTTCTTTATGCATAAACGAACTTGTTAAAACTAGTATTTTCAACTTTGTTTTATATGCAGATGAGAATGTAAAGTTAGGGTCTGGTAATTCTGAAACTTTACAAGATCACTAACTGGGTGGGTAGCATGCAACAAGGTAACTATAAGTGTAGACAAAACTCATTATGTCACTTTTAACAGAAATAAGACATTTCCAATGAATACCTATCAAATTTATATCAATAACCAACCTATTAGAAGGATGCCAAGCACCAAGTTTCTTGGCCTTAATAAGAAAGAGCACACATGCAGAATGCAAGCAAAGATTAATATACAGTTTGGCATCTTATATCACACTAGCACCCCCGATACACAGTAGAAAAACAAACACATTACAGCTTAATTCAACTTCACTCAAACTACTGTCAGACCAATGGGGAGCAACAAGTCAATTAAAATTAAGCATACAGTCATTGATAAAAGCTCTAAAAAAAGGTGATTGCATTATAATACGTCATGACAATCCTTTCAACTTTCGAAACTGGAATCTCTTCCAGAACCCCAAAGTCAATCATCAGAGTCCAAATTCTGTATCCTTTATCTTAGAGTAAATGTTTGATATAGTCTACCTGGGCCTACCAGGTCGATAAATGAAATATACTCTTAAACGAAAGCTAAAAGAACACTTACTACCTGCTATTGATTTCTATCCTTCCAGCATGAGTGTAATTTTAATGTAAACTGGTGCACGTTTCGATAAACACACAATGTCCATGTTGTACAGTATTATCAGTAAATACATAGACCTTATAGCATTATTTTGTATTTATAGCTCACTCATTTCTATCAGATAACATCAAGCTTATGTACTTTCAATAAGCTAATTACATAAGCACATATTTCACTAGAGACCCTTCTAGTAGTACTGTATGGACCAATATATTGGAAATGTATATAATGATATGTGTGTGTGTGTGTCTATGTGTGTGTGTGTGTGTTTTTGTGTGTGTCGGTCCATATATATGTGTGTGTGACACACACACACACACACACACACACACACACACACACACACACACACGCACACACACACACACACACACACACACACACACACACACACACACACACACACATACATACATATATATAT